>NW_010964598.1:972532-980498 GCF_000463585.1 Tarenaya hassleriana | reverse complement strand
GCGCCGCCGTGATTGGCGCGGCGGTCGGAGGATTGAGATCGGACGGTGACGAAGAGAGACGAGGGGACGAGAGAAGAAGCCGCGGCGAAACGGATTCTAGAGAGAGAAAGTGACGGAGAAAGCAAACGAGCCATCTAGAGAGAGCTTTTTCTGTTCGACGGAAATAGGAGAAGATATGTTGTCTTTCGCTGGATTCAAACGGATAAGGGGAAAGGACACTTTCCTAAAAGTTTTATTTTCCGGGAAAAAAATATTAGACTTTATACAACAATTAAAATTTTTAAAATAAGAATATTTTATTGACATTATATACAAAATACAGACATTATCAATAATATAAATAATAAACTAATGATGTAACAATCCCTACCCGACCCGCGGAGAAAGAATTTTCCAGTGTGCTGGGACAGGTGGCATGTGAATGCGCACATTGATTCTTAGTTATTTTAATTAAAACAATTATGTTTCTGGATATTAATCAAAGTATTTCAAAGTAAGACTATTAACTTTAATACCTAAAACCTCAAACATTTGTTTTACATGTCACTCTACAATAAGTTCTTTGTTGTTGCGTCCATTTATCCAATATTAAATAAATTAAGCTTGGTTAATGGTTAAATTAAATTCACATTTTTTTTCTAAAAGGTGGACAGTTGTTCTATTTTACTACGCAAACTTTCATATATTTTGTTAATTTCAATATAGATAAATATTTCCTCTGTTTAAGAATATTTCTTTCTAAACGTTTTGTATTCAAATTAAGTTAATTTAATCCTGGAAAAAAATACTCAGCAATCACATAATTACATTCTGCATTCAAATTTTCACATATTAAAGGTACAATAAAAAAAACATGTTGGCCCCTGCAAAAAAAAAACATATGTGACACACTAGAACACGACGCCGTATCGTTCTTCCTTGGACACTCCAAAACTCCAAACCACAACGTATTAGAGCTCGGCCCGCAACGGTTCTTCGCCGGAGAAGATCTTCTTAACCGTCTCCGCCGTGGATCTGGCGGCTTCGTCCACCGTCTCTTTGCTCTTCTCAAAGCTCTTCGCCGCCGCTTCTTTCACCTTCTCTCCCGCCGTCGACGATCCACCGCCTCCCGTCGCCTCCCCTTTCCCGCTGAAACTATACCTAGACGATGATTCTTTTTATATTATCACATATGAGATCTGTACTAGTGAATTGACGATGACCGTTCCGACCAGGAAAACCAGTTTGTCGGACGAAACACGGTGACCGTAAAGATGTCGAAACAGGATTCAGGAGAACGACGGGAAGAACTCACTCGATTTTGGGAGGAAAAAAGTACGAATGCCCACGACCCAACGTCTCCGCGAGCTTTGCCCAGTAATTTCGAGAAGACTGTCCGATTCTAGACAGCCAAAACGGCGCCGCTTTCTCCTCCGGCTCTGCTCTTGGGCCGCTATCTCCTGAAACAGCCGAGAAGACAACGAGGACGATAAAAGAAAAAACGCAGAGAAGGTAAATTTTGTCAATGATCTTCAACTTCGTCGCCATTTTTCCCTCCCTCGCTAGAGTTTTGTGATTGGACTCGGGGAAAGGGGAAGAGATTCTTCCGGGAGGGGAGAGGATGAAGATGTCACGTGGTGAGGTGACAGTTGGACACGTGGATAAGTCGTGTACACGTGTCCGTCCTAACATCCTCGTCGCTTTTTCGGTTTTCTCCACACAAAAAAAACACACACACACATATCAGACCGGTGTATGTTTCTAATAAACCGAACCTGTTTGGTTTGCTAAAATTATGTTCGACGAAATACCAAAATCCCAGTTTGGTTCTGCGTTATTCATACCGGAGTGAAATCCTTATCTGTATGGTTTATATATATAGAGAGAGATTACAAATATTCAAAATTATAAAAAAGAATTCCTGTTTTAAAAGTAATAAATAAAAATTTAGGATGTTATGAGTCGGAAAGAATGGTGTGACCAAACAATCATTTATTATTAATTATACGTATTTACTTAACTTAAAAGGAAAGGTTTTTAGTACAGTGATCCAAACACAGAGATGAACCAAAAATCTAAATCTAATTGAATTCAGATAGCGACAGGTCTAAATCAAATCACCAAATAAAATAAAAATATTGCATGATAACAGATAATCCGGAATTAATGTATTCCGGTTTTTTTATGAAATATATTTTATGATAAAAATAATAATAATAATAATCACTTTCGTTAAAGATTATCTCGTTTGTCGTATGTATCCTCATCGAATTCATGTGCTTATTAAGAAGATTAAATTGTGATTGTTTTAGACCATAAAATAAAGAAATTTCATTGCATCCCAAAACAACAATATCATTTTTTATTTTCCGTACTAAAAAGAGTCAAAATAAATTTTATCGGCAACAACTAATTAATGGAATAACACACCCCTTGTAAAAATATACTCTTGATCGGAGACGCATTGACGAGTTTATACAGAAAATTCAAGAAAGAAATCTTTCCAATGTGGAAATGTTAAGTGCAAGGAAACCAAGCTGGTAATGCTAAACATCTTTTAACAAAATTGTAATTTTTAATTATAAAAAAAAAATCCGTAAATTCCAATTTTTCACCTGCAAAACTTTGATTAAGACAGTACAACCGACTAACAGAGTTGTCCGTTCTTCTTCCTTTCTCCCTCACAGTTTGGTGGCCAATTATAAAACAGAAAAAGGTTAAAAACCTTGGCTCTTTTAGAGAGAGAGAGCTAACCAGCTGGTGCGGCTCCAAGAGATCGAGATCGAGATCGGGATTCACACGCAGAGGGGGGAGAGAGCCATGGTGATGGGATCTCGGCTTCTCCAGTGTTGCTTCTTGTGCTGCCACTCCGACAACTGCTTCTACTTTCCCTGATAATTTTCTCGGCTTCCATATAAGAGCTACATTTTCACTCCCAGGTACAAATCGATACCGTCTCTTGTCATTTCCCTGCCTGGAATCCTCGCGGTTGATCATTTGGTCCACTTTGAGATTTTCTGGCGTTTTGGGTTTTCGTCTGGTACACCATCTTCTGGATTTTTAGGGTTATTTTCGGGTTTCGATAGTAATCGCAATCTAGGTTCCGGTTTTTACTCTTTTGAGCTTCTTCTCTTTACTTTCTCTGATTTTACACACAAACTGCTTCTAATTCTCGAGATCCTGCTGGGTCCGATACAATTGGTATCTGGGTTTCAAATGGTGAGTGGACTGATCATCCACGACTCTTGGAAATGGTCATTAGGGTTTTGGTTTTGTTCTGACCCAGACCACTGTATTCTCTATACTTGTTCATGGTTCTTTTTCATCCGTGCGATTCATGGGAATGGTTTTTCATGATTCTTGATAGTGTGATTCGAAAACGGAGCTATAGAAGTTTCTGGAATGCCCGTTCGATACGAAAGCCTCAGTGAGCTTGAATCTGTTCGACTGAGAGGGTGGTGCCTCATTCTAGGCTCAATGTAGACAGTGCCTTAGAGCTTTAAATTTCGAGTTTTTCATCGTTACTGTTTTTATACTCTCGTTCACACAGTACAAGTCATCGCGGAGAAACTTAGGGTATCCATTGACGATTAATGGCCCGTTGAAAATTGTATTGCTGGTATTCAAATGGTGGTTCTGGTTACTTTGTCCATGAGATTGGGCACTGGATTCGGATTTTAGATGCCACCATCTGGGTTAATATGGAAGCAATGAGTGGGTTAGCATTGTTTTATTCGCGACAACTTCTCTCTATGTTTTGTAGACATTTTCTTGTTTTTGATCCACGGCCGATAGTTTCGGACTTGATACCAACTTTAAGATTGTATGAACCTTCAAATTCATGACTTGGGGTAAACCATCTGATGTGTAAAAGGCCTCTCAGTAAAGCAAGTCTGTAGCCAAATTGGCAGAACTCGAATTATCTTCCTGATGTTTGTATGGCTTGGCCCTGCATTAGGCAGAAGTTGAATCTTCAAATGTTTCCCAGGTAGTTACTAGACATTCGTGGACTCAGGACTTTGACGCTCCTTAAATTCCATTTTGATTATTGTATTTCCCTTCTATTTCTATGATTTTTGCAATCTGACCATTAACTTTCTTCATTAACTCAACACTGTCTGTTTCTATGTACACGAACCATATATCTTGGTGGCTTTCTCATTTCTTCCTGTTTTGTTCGTACAGGACTTTGAAATCTTTAGGTCAGCATATTGGATTCGGTGGTCGTTTTGTGCCTTATTCTGGGTTTTCTCGAAAAAATTAAATGGGTTCAAGATACCCGTCTCACCAGCTCAGCAATGGCCTATTTGTTTCTGGTCGGCCGGAGCAGCCCAAAGAAAGGACTCCAACAATGAGCTCAGTAGCCATGCCCTACACGGGTGGTGATATCAAGAAATCAGGGGAATTGGGGAAGATGTTTGATATGTCAGCAGATGGGACTAAATCAAGGAAGTCTGGCCCCATACCTGGTGCTCCCTCAAGGAGTGGCTCATTTGTAGGGGTTACACAGTCTGGTTTGAATGTGCCTAATGCCACTGGTCGTCTGTCTGGCTCGTTAGGTTCTGCTGGGCCAGCTTCAATGAAGAAAACAAACTCTGGACCTTTATCCAAACATGGGGAGCCTTTAAAGAAATCATCCGGCCCACAATCTGGTGGTGTAACACGGCAAAATTCTGGCCCTATACCTGTGCTTCCAGCCACAGGTCTCATAACATCTGGGCCCGTTACATCTGGTCCTCTGAATTCCTCTGGGGCACCTAGGAAGGTTTCTGGTCCGTTAGATTTTACTGGCTCGATGAAGACACATATGTCTTCCGTTGTACACAACCAGGCGGTAACGACCCTTGGCCCAGAAGATGACTTTTCTTGTATGAAGAGCTTCCCAAAGCCCGTGCTGTGGTTGGTTGTTCTTATATTTGTAATGGGGTTCCTTGCTGGTGGCTTTATTCTTGGAGCAGTCCACAATCCAATCCTCCTCATTGTTGTGGCTGTCTTGTTCATGGTGGTTGCCACACTTTTCATTTGGAATATTTGTTTGGGGAGACGTGGTATCACAGACTTCGTTTCTCGTTATCCTGATGTTGATCTTAGAACTGCCAAAAATGGTCAATACGTGAAGGTCACTGGGGTAAGTATCCAAGCAGTACTCGCGTGGTTTTTCTTGTTGCTACTTTAATTTAACGTGTTATTTTTCATTCCATGGGAATGCAGTCTAGGATTATAGGATAAATTATATTCAGGTCGCTCTGATAAGAGGCTGCAGTTCTTTATGCATTTGGGAAAAGTGTTTACTATCTAATAAAACAGACTGTATTATTGAGCTAGCGGAACAAAAGTTAGCTATCTGTAACTTATTATGGAAAAAAGAGAAATTGATCAACGGCATTCAGCTCTCGGGATGCATTTTGAATCTCTTTGGCATGCATGCTCTGGTTGTGACCTTGCTTCGGTTTTTATTGTTGAAGGTGGTCACCTGTGGTAACGTGCCGCTTGAATCATCCTTCCATAGAGTTCCCAGATGTGTGTACACGTCTACCTGTCTGTACGAATACCGTGGATGGGGTTCAAAGCCAGCTAATTCTACACATCGCCGTTTCACCTGGGGACTGAGATCAGCTGAGGTTAGTTGTCCGAATGTCTTTCTCGTTTTTTCAATCCTTACCGTGGATGGGGTTCGAAGTGATTATCTTTAGTATTCATTTCATAGATTATGCTCTTTGTCCCGTGATTCGTCTCAAAGCTTCTTACCTGAACGGCTCAATACATAAACGTTTTCTCCTGTTCTATTTGCAGAGACATGTTGTGGATTTCTACATCTCTGATTTCCAATCGGGTCTGAGAGCATTGGTCAAAACTGGGAATGGTGCCAAGGTCACTCCTCTTGTCAATGATTCTGTTGTCATCGACTTTAAGCCTGGAAGCGAACAAACCTCCCCTGACTTTGTTCGGTGGTTGGGCCAGAAGAATCTGTCTAGTGACGATCGAACAATGCGGCTTAAAGAAGGGTAAAGAATAGTCTCTCCTAATATATACTTGTCAAATAGCTTAGAAAATAAGAGCCTGTGTAGGTGATATAGACTAAACTCCGTAAGTCAACAGTTAGATACTATATTCTTGTAAAAAAGAAACCAACAAGTGTAAGATGCATTCCATGGCCGACCCTTTAGCTGCTGCAACAAGTTGGAGTATTGTCGGGCAGGTAAGACAGTGATTGATGGTGATCTTAGCTTGGAGGTACTCAAATGATAATGTATTCAGGTCTGAACGTTGTCTTCTAAAATGTGTTGAGGACTCTAAAACAGGGTTGGGAATACATTTTTCAGGTATATGAAAGAAGGAAGTACAGTGAGTGTAATGGGGGTTGTGCAGAGAAACGATAATGTGCTGATGATAGTGCCACCGGCTGAGCCACTGGCAGCGGGTTGGCAATGGAGGAGGTGCACATTCCCAGCTAGCCTGGACGGGATTGTATTGAGATGTGAAGACTCATCTAACGTGGATGCCGTACCCGTGTAGTAGTTCTTTCTCTTCGTCCAGTTGGCAGGTGAAATCATCCAAACACTCTCTTGGGCTCGGTTTCATGGCATTTTTCTTTGAATCCGGGGAATGTTCCTTGGTGGGTTTTGCTTTGCTCTTACCTCTTGGTGATGGTGATGGTGATGGTAAAGTTAGTGAGTTTAGGATGATGGATGTGGGTTTCTTCTAAAGATGAGTTCTTGTCTCTCTCTCTCTCTCTCTGTGTTTTTTGGTTTGTGTATAGCAGAGCTCTTCAAGGCATTCTTTATTCTCCGACAGAAACTTGTGTCTTCTTCTCTCTAAAGGGTGTTTTTTTCTTTTGTGAAAACGAAGAAACTCTCTTTGTGTGTTCTTTCCAAACATATCTTGTTATACGGTTTGTTTTGTGCTCATTTATTTTAAGTGTTCTTCCTGTGTGATTCTTACAGAAATTGGTCAGGAAGAGTGGCAATTTTGTAATTAGTCGTATGAGCCTAAGGTTCTTAACTCTTTCAGAAGTAATCATGGGCTTTATACTTGTAGGCCCAAATATTTTCATATCGGAGGGTTTTAATTTTGCTATTTATTCTTCCTCCGAAAATATAAAATGATTTAAATAAATGACAAAAGTCACAAAATTGTGTCTTTTTTTTTTTGTATTGATCCAAAAGCCCATCATGGCATTTCGTTTGGTTCTTTGCGAAAATTTAAAAAATAAAAAAAATCGAGCGCATCATATAAATTATGAGCTACCGACCACCATTTTCGTATTATATATATATATATGTATATACATATACATATATATATATATATATATCAATTTGTTTTATGTACCGTACGTCGTTGCTTTTGTCTTTATTTCAGAAAATTTTAATTGATTATGACTGCCTCGTCACTAATTAGTTGGTCCATTGGATCCAATATTAAAATTACGTCAGAAAAATAAAAAGGGTACCCACTACGCAATATTTAACAATATTATCGATTTTATAACTGTTTCTTGTAGAAACTATTTTATATTTTTACTAATTTATTGTTAATGCGTATATTCTCATGTATTTTACTAATATCGTAATGAAAACCATTTATTTGCATGGTAATAAACAGGTTAAAGTAGTATGTTACGTCTCGATTAATCTTGAATAATAGGGAGTAGAAAAAGACAAAAATAAAAAAATATATATATATATATATATGAATGAAATAAAATTAAAAAAGAAAATAAAAGTAAGGTGGAAGAAAAGGAAGGGAAGAGGGATGGGGATCTAACGTTGAAGATAACTGAGCGGAAGATATTTGGCGACGCAGAAGAAACAGACACCTTTCTTATCTCTCTTTTATTATCCTCTCCTTCTCCCATGGCGGATAAATCGATACTTCTCCACACGCTTCTCTTCTGCTTCGTCTCTTCTTCGGCTTCCGATCTCTAGCATTTCCTCTTCTCTCTCCTTCCGATTCGATCCTCTTCTCTTCCGGTCAGCCATGGCTA
>NW_010964598.1:964523-972065 GCF_000463585.1 Tarenaya hassleriana | reverse complement strand
CAGACGTTGAGTTTCCTACTTCCGATCAGCCATGGCTATCGCCTCTGCTTCTGGTTGCGCTCTTTGCTTCTCCACCGCATGTAGTTCCCGCGCTCTCCGACGAGGTGGATGTGCTACACTCTTCTTTGCTCTTCCGAGGATCGCGCTTGGATTCTCCGAGAAAAATCCGGGAAATGTCGAGAGATTAAGGTTTTTTCCCTTTTCTTCTCCGTTGTTATTTGTTATCCGGTTGATTTGATTTCAACTCTGTTGAACGCTCGTTCGTTTTTGGTGTTTTTTATTTGAATTCGAACTTCTTTTGGCGCTCGGTAGGATTTTTTTAGCTTCTCCAGTTTTAGCTAAAGCTTTCGATCTGGTTCGCTTCGGATTTGCTGAAATAAGCGCTGGTGAATGTACTGCAGTAGAGTTGAGAAATAGCTCTTCGGATCTCGAAATCTATGGGATTTTCTGATGGTGCTACCGGTTTTATTTTGTTTGACTTTTGATTGATTTACATGTTGTTCACGATCTTCGTTCGCTTCGGTTTTGTTGTAAGTCTTGGAATTCTATTCTGGATTTCAATAATGCTATTGACTTTGCTTCAGTTGCGAGAATTGCTCATTGGATGGCGATTTCTGAAAACGATACCCGATTGAAGTATCTAGTTCACTGTTTCTTGTGCCTGCTACGTGGAATATCAGATAATGCCACCGAACTAGTGGAATAAATCAAAGCGGCCAAATATGATATCCGGTGTTGTTAGAAAATAGTAATCACTCATGTATGCAATGATCATGTAAACTAGCTGGTGTAGAATGTAGAATCTTCGTCGAGAGTTGGGCCCGTCATGTTGAAAATAGAGCATTCATCGTGTAGTTCTATGAATCTTGACAGATTCATTCAGCTTTCCATCTCTGTTGAATTGGATATTATGGTTCGAGTGACAGTTTGATTCCCTTCTATGGTTTGAGCTGCTGTTTGGCTTTAGCAATTATTCAACTAATCGAATGCCTTTGTTTTGTCAGATTGTCCGGTTTGAAACTCCAAGCATCAAATGCTACAGCTGTGGAGGTATGAATTGGATTAGACAAGAAAATAGTTGAAACCAGCTAAGTTTTTTTGTTTTGCTTCTGAAGAATGGAAAGCAAGACGGGGGTGGTGTTGATGCTGATAATGTCCCAACTCCAGTGGTTATAATCGACCAAGACTCTGACCCCGATGCAACAATCGTGGAAGTTACCTTTGGGGATCGTCTTGGAGCTCTTCTTGACACGGTATGAGATTTTCTTATTCAATAGTTGGTTTCACAAATCTGCCTCCTTTTTCCATATTTTGTCAACTCCTCTCATTTCTCGTCCGTTTAACTTGGATTGGATGATACTTCAAGCTTCTGATTGCTTTATTTCATCAATCTTGCTTCAGATGAATTCGCTCAAAACTCTGGGCTTGAATGTCACCAAGGCAAATGTTTACCTCGATTCTTCTGGGAAGCACAACACATTTTCCATTACTAAAGCGTACGAATGTCGTCTTTGTTCCTAAATTTCCATAAACAGAGTTTATCAACTGTATCTCTCTCTAAGTCTTCTCAATACTTCACCTGTGTACTGCCAAATGAAAATTCAGCGATCCGGACTATAGATGAATGGAGTCAAAAAGATTTTACCAAGTATGCCACAGCTGATAGAAAATGTTTGGGTTTTGTGCTTAACAGGGATACTGGGAGAAAAGTGGAAGACCCTGAATTGCTTGAGGCAATCCGACTGACAATCATAAACAATTTGCTCCAGTATCATCCGGTAATTACTGCATCCTACTATCACCCTTCCTAAGTTCAGGTATGGCCTACCTTCAATTATTAACTCATGCTTCTTCCTGATGTTGGATCAGGAATCAAGTTCCCAGCTGGCAATGGGAGCAGCTTTCGGGGTCGTTCCACCATCTCAGCAGGTACTTTATGCATCCTTCAGCTCGATGCAATCATACTTTTATTCGTCTATCACAGTTAAAGACTTATTTCCATGTTATGTATTTTACTGTATAACCAAAGATTATTCGGTTCACTGGCCATGTCCTTGTCAAGTAGTAAAGAAAGGGAAGGCAATCACAAACATATTTCTTGTGGGGGTCTATTACATAGATAGCTATGTGGCGGACAATTTTTCTAATTTCCATGACATAGTTATATAATATCTTCAAAACGTTGAAGTGTCACCCTCCCGCCAATTACATCGCTAATAAAGAGAAAAAGAAAGCACGATACCCTTCTTATCATTAAATGGAATGGAGGCCATTCTGGTAAGAAGATGGTAGCGTAGCGTGTGTGTGGGGTTGAAATGAGCTATATATGTGATTGAGAAGATGTGAAGAATAAAATAAGGCAAGACAAGGCAAGAGTTTCAAAGAAAGGACTCAAATTCGATGTGGGTGTGTATATATATATATATATTATTTAACAGGTTGATGTGGATATAGCAACGCACATAAGCATTGGAGATGATGGTCCCGACCGAAGGTAATGCATTTGCCCCCCCTTATCTCTTTGGTTTATCCGCACCTCATCACATCTCATAGTTTTAAAAAAAGAAATAACATTTGATCAAAATAAATGATATTTTACTGATGAGGGAGGGGTTTTTTTTGGTATTTCTGTGTGTGTGTGTAAAAGTTTACTATACATAGAAACAGCGGACAGACCAGGACTGTTGGTTGAACTGGTGAAGATCATATCGGATATCAACGTTGCTGTGGAGTCAGGAGAGTTCGACACCGAGGTGAGAAGCCATATCTCTTTCTCTCTCTCTCTATCACATAAACATATATATGTATGCATGTCTTTTATTCTCTTAAAAAGACAGCGTGTGTATTAATTGATGGTGATTTGTTGGGGGGGGGGGAAAAAGGGATTGCTGGCGAAGGCGAAGTTCCATGTGAGCTACAAGAACAAGGCACTAATAAAGCCACTCCAACAGGTCATTGCCAACAGTCTCAGGTACTACTTGAGGCGTCCTTCCACTGAGGATGCCAGTTTTTGAGCTCATCTGAACCCTTTATTAATTTGATCAAATGATTTTTTTTTTGTCATCTTTTACCATTTGGGAGTCACGACTCACGACTTACGACTACTACTCTCTATGTACCTGTTCCATTTAAACACCATCGCCGACCGAAATATAAAACCATATATTTGAACTCCCTCAGTTTCTCGGTGGATGACAGAAGAATGTTACATATTTGTATTATGCATGAAGCATTTGTAGTTGATTTTACAATATATTTTTAAACAAACCGAAACAAACAAACGAATTTGACCGAGGACATATGCCGAAGATAAAAAAAATTGAAAAACGATTTCGCATCATCATCAACCAACAGAATCAACATATCCGAAATGAAAGACTTTTTTTATGTACTTTAGAAACAATTCCGGAATAATATGACCGCTTCGAAAAATTCAGTATTCATGGCGACCTCTGGCGGACGCACACAACAAATAGACAAAGGTACCACTTCAAAGATTAGGAGCAAAGCCAGTCTTGAAAACCCTTGGTATAGTAATACACATATTCAGTGAGAGCTTACATCTTTTTTTTAAAAAAAAATGACGCACATAGAAGGGAGACAAAACGGAGTTTTTTTACCACCAGAAACCCAGAAATAAGCCTTTTCTTATAACTCGGATTCCGTTCCAAACCTTTTGTTCTTTTCTTGTAATGGAATGTTATTGGGGGGGACGATCCAATGATTCTTCTTTCGGCCCCATGATCATGCTCCGCTGGCGTAAAGGCGGGTCCATTCCTTAGCTGTGAACACAGATTCAATACGGTTAAGAAATGCCTGGATTTTCAGGAAAGGCCAAATGCCAACTAAAAAGATGTATCCACGCACCTGTTTCCACGGCCTCTGCCTCGTTTGTCTTCCAGTGCTTAGCGATGTTCTCAGACAGCGGATCATCTGGGTTCGGTGCACTTAGAAGAGCTTGAATACTTCACCAACCCACACCAATTAAAATTAAACCAATCAGCCCGATATCATTACGTTCATTACTCAATCGCCCTATCAAATCTTTACCAGCAAATATACACACGTCCTTGTTATATAGCAGGGTAAGAATCAATGGAATTATATTATATAATATACCTCAAGAGCACTGTTCTTATTTGTAGTGCAGGACTCCACTTGTCCTTCAGAATATCAAGGCAAATCCTTCCAAGCTGTGCAAAAGAAACAGGTCCTCATAAGATACACGACTTTGCACATTTTGTTTGCTGGCTTGCAAGGTAAAATGTCAAACGGAAGAAATTCTTCACACACCTTGTCAATGTTAGGATGGTATATCTTGGTGAGAAACCGAACCTGAAACACGAGGAACCCACCAATATCAGACGCTAGCACCCGTAAGATATAATAATACTAGAGAGTAGCACCTCAAGAACGGGGAGAAAAATAGTCTGCAAATAACAAGGGAATGGACACAACAAGAACAGGATTATTTATCCTAAATGATTATTGCTTGAAAGTAGAGCTGATTAGTGAAGACTCCATTCACCAATCTTAGCAGATTCTTTTTTGTTTACCATGATGAAGGCCATACCAATGACATTGAATCATCATTGATCATATTCAAGTTACTATAATATATGCAAAAAAAAAACCCAGCTATGGGGAATAGGACAACTCGCAAACAGCAAATGGCTTACCTTGGGAGCTGCCATGGGATATTCTTCAGGCAAAAAGAGCTCCAACTTGAAAACTCCTCCTAAAGAAACGAGACGAAGCAAATGATTAGAAAAGAAAGTCTCTGACTTTGGAAGAGAAAAACAGCAGACTTTAACTTGGCATATGTCAGAAACACTAACGATAAACCAAATATATTGACAAACATGAGATAATGTATAAGTTGATACTTATCCATTGCACCAAACATTATCAATATATATCCAGCGTTTCTATTAAATAGGAAACAATCAACCCATCCCGTTCATCAGCAATCCTTGTTCTAAACAAAAATCAGCTTGGAACATTGAGGAAAAGATGTATCATTCCCTGGAATTTCAACAGAGGAAATAAACAATTCAACAACGAGCATTCTCGGAGACGAACAATCAGTTACCTTCATAAGGAGATTGAGTAGGGCCGAGAATCATAACATTGAAGTACCGCATATTGTCCTCAGATGGAGAAGCACTTATCCCGGGAGCTGCAAGGATTGTTACAAAAAGCTCCATCAAGATCGCCTTTATCTAAATCTTCTTAATGCCAAACTCAAAACCCATGGGAGATCAATCGTCCGAAATTCGTCCGTCAAATTGACATTTCCGGAAAAAATCAACTATAAATCACAAAGAGCTAGGATGAATCGAAGGATTTACCAGGTTCACTGAGCAGACGTTGAGTTTCCTACCAGATCGCGAAAATAACAAATGTCAGATCAAAATTACAAAATTCGAAGAATATGATCCGAAAAATTCATCGCAACTCGGTGAGCTATCGGACTCGTTCAGCTCTTTGTTCTACAGATTCCAGATTAAAACCCTTAGACCTCTCGAGAGGGGGAGAGAGAGAGAGAGAGATCGGCAAAGGGATCGAGATAACAGAATCAGAAAACGGACCTTAATGATTCTTCGGGGAAGATTACTGTTCGCCATTGTCGCGTGCTATGGCTCGATCGATCTCACAGAGCTTAGGGTTTTCCAGAGAGAGAAGCTGTGAAAGACGAAGGCTGATAATCGAGGAGACGCTTCGTCGTCTCTCTGACGTCCTCCTTTCCATAATTTATATTTACTGAAAAAACAATGTAAAATAATATTTATCGGAATAATACGTAAATAATTGTATACAAATAAATAATCCATTATCAAAAATATTCTTTATTCTTACTTTCCTATTTTACTCCAACACATATTTTTTTCAATTGTCCTAATGTGACTTATATAATCCGAAATAAAATATAATCATATATTAATCTCATTATTCGTAACGTTAAATTTATAATATTTTAATCAAATGATTAGTAAAATATATAAATTATAAACTATAAATTTATAGATTATAATTAATAAAATCAAAATATAACCATATTATATTTTAGATCACATATTCATAGAGAAAGGATATGTTTTGAAGTTAAAATAACAAAGCAAATATATTTTTGATATAATGCCTAAATAAACGTCAATCATGTCTTTTTCCGAAAACTTTAAATCATAGTTAGATTTATATTCATATATTTATTACAAAACAAAAAGTATGGAGTCTAAATTGTAAATTCTAAAAATATATATGTTTATCCAACATAAGAAATCAGAAGAATACATAGTCACACACCACACTTATATACACATTTGCATATGTTATATGTACCTTTTATACTTCCGGTGTTTCCCAAATAATTTTTTTTTTATAAGAGTTTCCCAACTAATTTTTGGTAAACAGAGTTGAATATTTCTATGTAATAAAAATTCAAAATGAAAATAATAATATATAATTGTATTTGAAACAATATAAAATCAAAATATAAAAGTAAATAAAATATATTTTAGAAAAATAAATTACTCACTCGAATATAAAATTTTAAAAATTGAACTAAAACAATAAATTCATTAAAAATATATATTATTAATAAAAACAAAATACAAACTATGTTCAAAGAGATCGAAAACGATTAAAACTCAACAAATAAATACAATTTTTCAAAAATTAAAAATATTAACAAAATATAAAAGAATCAAAACCAAACCAAATCCCAAAACATAAACAACACCTTTAATTAATTATTTACCCGGGAATTAAGTGCAAGTGTACTTTTTCTTATTTCATTGACGCGTTGATCAAACGCCAACAGTTTCTCCGGTGGGTTCCCCAAGTATAAAAACTCTATTTTTTTCTTAGTTTTTTTATTCTTTATAAAATAATATTTACTATTTAGCACATGTGTGTGATATATATATATACATGCGGATGTGGGTGTTGGATTTCATGTTCTTCGTCCAACCACTTGGAGAGTCTCACAAGTCAACTATCCCTTTTGGGTCACTAAACCGTCAAACACTCTAACAGTCAATACAATGGACATAATGCAAAAGATCAGATGGTCAAGGAACATGGGACTTAGGGTTGTTAAACTCTGCACTACAATATTTAGGGTTTTGGATTCATTTGGGGATTCTCCTAAGTAAAGAGTACTTTCCAAATACATTTTTCTCCTGCCACTTGTAGGGGATGAAGAACGACCGATATGTCGCCGGTGAAAGCTCCCTGCCCAGATATGGCAGCACCACAATAGGCTTGAAAGGCCAAAACCCGAGTTCAGTTCCAAGAAGAAGGTTTGCTATAACACCATTATTCGGAAAGAAAAGGTTTGATTTTTGCTCACCTCCCATGTTGACAAGTCACTTACTCGGTAAGGATAAGGCCTGTTAAGCTGCAGCGCCACGAGGAAAGTACAAGCTTCGACGTTCCTTAACTGAAATATGAAGAACAGTTCCATAATCTCGGAGGTGAAGGTGAATATTTACATATATTGCTTATAACGGTTTCGGGGGGGGGGGGGGCGAGCGGGGG
>NW_010964598.1:961387-964212 GCF_000463585.1 Tarenaya hassleriana | reverse complement strand
GGGGGGGGGGGGGGGGAAGAAGGCTGTGTTACGTATTGTTCATCTGATGCCTGATTCTTGTTGTTAAAGTATGGAGGGGATGATGCAGTTCCTCCTAGTGTATCGTTAAAAGGGAATGGAAGAAGACCCCGGAAACCATCATCATCAATCTTACTTCACCCACAAAATCAGGGACGAAAAATGATGACGGGTATCGGTGCCATTCACTTCCCACACACAGGACAGAACCTACAAAACACCAAAACCAACAATAACCATTCAATGTTACAGAGAACTTTGATAAAGTGTACTCTTATTTTCTTGTCCAGACCAAAAAGTTCAATGTATCTTGTTACCAGGTAAGAGGAGCTTAATGAGGTAAATGATAAACGAGATCAGGTGTGAAATGAATGAAGCAAGTGATCCTGGATGATATGTACCTGGTTCTACATCATCGCAGTGCTCAAATAGCTTGTAAATCTCCAATGGAGCAGAGTAGACATTAATCAGAGAAAATGTTCGGGCACGTGATGCACATAATATAAGGCCCAGGACCACAGGCCGGAGGTATTTGGCTATCTGCATGTTAAAAGAAATACGAGAATCTTACCATCAACACTTCTTTCTGTACTTATCAAAAGAAAGATGTTTAAGCCAAGCATCAGGGGTAAGATAGAACTCACCGTAACAAGCAGGCTATCATGCCTGCTATACTTTTCCCGGAATAGTTCTGGAATGTTCTCGATAACAGCAGAAGCAGAGACACATATAAGAGGGTACACGGGATAAAAGAACCTGCAGCAACAGATTCACAATTGAAACATAGTTGGCTATATCAGGATGAGAAAGATATGGTGAAGAAGTTGGTCTAGATCTAGAAGTCAAGTGGCAATTATTTCATTCAACGACTTCAAGATGCGAGATATAGAAGATTACCTTCCTTCTTTGTGTGGCTGAAGTGACATGAATGCCACCCAGATATACGTAGGCGAGATTATAACCAGCAGATAACATACTTTCTCCTGAAAACAGGATATATAGTAACAAACAATATCGCCAAAACGAAACAAAAGTTGAAGTTGTTAAATCCATTTCTCAGATAAAATGACGGCCCTTCAGTCCCGTAGAGATGGTTGGCTCTCTCCGCCTCCTAAGACATTGTATATCAACAGATTCATAATTGACGATGTCCATCTCTGGTAATAAGAGAAATCCACGAGTATTGGGAGTCCCTAGTAGAAAATGACAAACTATTAGAAGAGTATCAAAAGTTAGAAAGCAAGCTGAAACTAGGCTCGAGATTGTCTTACGAGAAGAAAAACAGAGGTGATAGCACCAGAGATAAATGCTCGCTTGAATCGTTTAACCAAAGAATAAATCGTGATGGGCAAAAAGGCCAGGATGGAAAATGGCCAGCCCAAAATCACCCCAACAGCTGCAACTGCAACTGCAACAGCCATTGCGTGTTTCTCGAGAAGAAACAATCCGGATGAGAGACTAAGGGCATACATAGAAAATGAACTAGGGAGGAAACCTGGCCAATCCCAAGGCAACATTAATTAGTAAAAATGAATACATAACTCTAAGTTTAAACAGGGAAAATAAAACAACGAAGCAATTCATCCCGTCAAAGTAACCACAAAGAATGAAAGAATTCTCTGCGAAACCCGATAACCGATCCTTTGAAAGTACAAAGAAAAAGGGCTCAAACAAAACCACAAATCAGACTTAAACAGAGCACTTACTGGTGCTAGCAAAGAAGCAACCACTAGTAAGACAAAGCATTGCAAGCGCGTATGAAGCAAGATGTTTCCCATACTTTCTGGAAAGTGCAACTACAAGAACAGTTTCTGAGACAGCGGAAACCAGACCGAGAAAGGGTCTCACTGCATAGAAAACTCTAACTTTTTCACATGATACACAAAAGCAGATAAAAAGGTTATCCCAAGTTACGCAATAATCAGACAGAAAATAATTCAGGAAGCGCGGAATGCTAACCTTCTTGTCACCAAACCACCAAGAAGCAGGTCAACCAACAAGTTCATGGAAAATAAGGTATAAATATGATCGGAGAGCAAACTGGGAACTGCGCAACAAACAAGAACGATCGATCCTCTATCTATACTTCCAAAACATTTCAGCAGATACCCATCTTTCCGGCTATTAACATCTCTATACATGAGAATGAACCACAAGACAGTATTCAAGTGAGCAGAAGTGAAGCTATCAAATACGAAATATGCATGAAGATTGTAAGAAACATTCAGGTTTGAAGGACCTACAGCGTAAGAATATTACTTCAGCTACAATCTCAAAAGAAAGCTCGGAAAGGAAAGTCGCATCCACCAAAGTTATATATCCACCTACACTCATACAACTTCACCTCACGTATCTGACTCCAAAACACAATCAGAGAAGCTTGCATTTCCATTGGTTTCCCAATTTTCACTCAAAAAGCTACTCCTGGAGGCAACAATCATTGGCACGCACATGGACACACAGAATCGCCATTTCAGTGACCCGCCACTACGCAAATTATACAACATGTATAGTAAACATATAGACGCCGGACCTGTATTCTCATGTCTGAAAGCCTGATTTGTAAAGAAGATAGTGGAGAGGCTCCCAGTAGTTGAACACCTCGTCGCAGTCATGGACGATGTTCGAACTTGCGCTCATGTAACGAAGATACCGAGAGCCATCAATGGCAAGAACCACCGCAATCCGAGATACTCCTCCGCCGCTACATTGCCGCTGTCAGATCGGTCGGGCTTGTCTGTCTTCGTGTACGACCTCATCGACGGCGACGGGAGATCGGACGGCGGCGCCCGCCCCTGACGAGGCGT
>NW_010964598.1:938494-961005 GCF_000463585.1 Tarenaya hassleriana | reverse complement strand
TGACGAGTCGTTAGAGCCATCCAACAGTAGATCTCTCTCTCTCTCTCTCTCTCTCTCTCTCTCTCTCTCTCTCTCTCTCTAAAAAAGACAAATCCTCCCTTCCCGGCGAAGCAAATGAAGACGACGGCATAACGGAGCTGGTTTCAGCAAAGACTAACGAATCAGTAGCTTCCGTGTGGTGAGGAAAAAAACCCACTAAGAAATGGGCCATATAACCCGGTTTTGGTGGACCGGTTCATCGTGAGGAAAGACCGGTCACCGTAACCGGAACATCATCTTATTTATATTTTTTTTATATGATATAATTTATGTTTATTAGTTTACTCGGTGACCAAGAAAGAAAGAAAGAACCGAGAGAGAGAGAAATATGGGTAGTACGATATATGAGCGAATATTTGTACTGGTTTCATTTAATTGGTTCGATTATTTTCAGATTCTTGTTTTAAATTTTATAAAATTAAATTTATTCGATATTTTATCCCATTTATCATTCAATTTATACTAAAATTTTATTACAAATATATATTTTAAAAAATACCGTAAATTCGACTTTTTTTTTTTTACTTTTATCTTTTCATTTAATTGATTGTTTTATGTCACTAATTATACTAAGAGCAACAAAATCTTTTGGAGTATGCAAAAAAAAAGTACAATTCATTATTCATATTTTATAGTAGCTATATTTTATATGAACATATCATCCATATTAATCATATCTCCCCCGCAATGTGAATCAATAAGGTTCTCTTAATTCACTTGTTTTGACTTATTGTTATATGAAATTAATGCATTCTTATAAATAAAAATTCAGCCGCTCACTACTTAGTTGTCAATAGTTGAAAGATGATAAAGTGTGCCAATGTCACTTCAGACATTCTGTATTCGATTTCACTAATGGATAAAAGAAACGCAATTGATTACGTGATTAAAGATTAATTCTGAACTCAAAGAATTAAATGAGTCGAAGGTCGGTAATCGTCCTGATTATAAAAAAAAATCAATCTAATTTAGAAAACTAGATAAATTGTATTTTATCAAATCCCATATATTATATTTAACTAGATAACCCTCTAAACTTCTAACAAAAATTATTTGTTCTACCAAATTAAATGAAATACATGTATTTCGCTGTAAAACTAGCAAAGAAACAAAATATGTTGTAAATATCGTTGTAAAATTTATGATTTCTACATTGATTTACCATTCAAGTTTATAATATCTTTAACAATCTCAATACTAAGATATATACAAGACAGCCACAGAATTTAGGCATAAAATTTAGAAGATAGAATTATATAGATAATTAAAGACGATTAAAATTATTTTTACATATTCAAGATAAAGATTTTTATCGAAGAATAAACATCCGAATTCAAATATTCACGGATATATAAACATTTTTATTAGACATTAGGACCTCTCCAATATAAGGTGAGACTATGAAACATTTAATCCAACATATTTGGCTTTAGATTTGGATAATCAGAAATATCGGATAAATAATCCGAACCCATCTGGACGTTTCGGTTCGGTTCCGAGAAATCGAATCGTAGTGAACCGAAAAATACGGTATTTGTTTCGATATGAACCGTGCGAAATTCACGAATGTATTAATTTTAGTAAACCGATTTTTTCGAAATCGAACCAAAATGAATCGAATTTTAAAAAATCCAAAAAAACAAAAATATTTTTAAGAAGATATAATTTTTTTAATAAAAACTAAAACCGAATCGAATCGAATCGAATATAATATAAAAATCGGTTGATACCTAATTTTATAAAACCGAAAGAATCAAAGCAAACCATTTCCAATCCAAAAATGAATCAAAAACCGAAACCCACAGCCTTACCAATACCATCTAGTTATTACTTTGGTTGTCTTTTGTCATTTGTTAATTCTTTGAAAGACCCATTATTGACCAAAAGATAACGAAAGACACTTTATAAGAAGCAAGCAGCCTTTAAAGGGGTGTTTGAGCAGACGAGCCGCCACACTCGACCTGTTCTAGAAGCCCCCGCGATACACATTAAGGGAAAAATTAATATATATATATATATATATATATATATATGAAATTTATGGTAGTATTATCGTGATTTACAATTTTATTTTATTTTATTTTTTGATGAAAATATTCATCTAAAAAATAGATGTTTTACCCAATATACATATTATTTTTTTTGGATTTTTACGTCAGGTTTTAAAAGAAGTATATTCATTTGATTTTTGAATCCATTTTCTTATTGATTCGTTATTGTTTTTATTAATAAACATATTTATTTTTCTAATAACATTTATTTTAATTTTTATGATGTAGATTTATCTTGATTTCACTTAATTTTAATTTAGTTAATATTATATCTATTTAATTTAAAATTAAATTGGATCGAAAAAATAAATGCGACACCATGAATATGGAATCTCTAAGAAGTGTCACATCGAATCAAAGAAGAAAACGGGGCGAGACGAAGGGATCGAGCATCTTCTTGATGGCTCGTGAATAAATAAATATCATCACAATAACGTATAGATGAAACGTGGACCCACTCCAGAGCCTTACGCAATTCATTACCTATATTTATTTTAATATAACGTAATTATTATACCAATTTAAAATCATGCAAGGAGCCGTGAATGATTGTCATCACAGCTAGCTCTCCCCTCTCTTTGGATCATGAACGCCGTAGATGATTATATCTGCAAACTTTGACCGGTCTAAACTATCCGTGTCTTAAATTAGCCTTTCAATTTCAAGGGACAACATCCGACCACATCTAACATTTAACCTCAAAAATATTTCTCTTAATTAATTAGATATAATCTAACAAATCTAAATATTTCAACGAGAGTAACTTGATGATAAATTCGATTTTAATTTTTTTTTTAAAAACGAGTTTCTATATATAGAAGCCATATGCCATGTCCAAAAACCACCACACAGAAATGGCAACCGCTTGCTCATTGCCCTTGGCTCTATGCATCACTCTCTCCATCCTCTTCCTTGGCTCACAAGCCAAAGTCCCTCTTTCCGATCAGTTCCGAGTCGTTAACCAGGGCGGCTTTCTCGATTACAGCCCCATCGAGTACGATCCCACGGTCCGCGGGTTCGTCCCCTTCAACGACAACTTCCGCCTATCTTTCTATAACACTACCCCTAATGCTTACACTCTCGCTCTCCGAATCGGCAACCGAGCCCAAGAGTCCACCCTCCGGTGGGTCTGGGAGGCAAATCGTGGAAACCCGGTTCGCGAAAACGCCACCTTGACCTTCGGAGAGGACGGGAATCTCGTCCTGGCCGATGCTGATGGTCGTGTGGTCTGGCAGACCAACACGGCCAACAAAGGAGTTGTTGGTATCAAAGTGTTGGAGAATGGTAACATGGTGCTGTATGATTCCAAAGGGGTTTTCGTTTGGCAAAGCTTCGATTCCCCGACCGATACCCTTCTCGTCGGACAGTCACTTAAGGTCAATGGTCGGAACAGGCTCGTGAGCAGGTTGTCTGAGTCGGTGAACGTCGATGACACGACGAACAAAACCCAGAAACCGATCGCCTACTACGAGTACGATTTCTTCACCAAGATCAAAACCCGGTTCGAGTCCATGACGTTCGACGTCGTGGAAGATTCCGACACGACGTACGGTATGTCGTTCGTGGGCGAGGTCCAAGGCTCACAGTTCAACGTCTCGGCCTTCCTCGCTCGGCCAAAACACAACGCGACTTTGAGCTTTATCCGTCTCGAATCAGACGGTAACGTCAGAGTCTACACTTACAGCACGGCCGCGACGGCGACGGCATGGGACGTAACGTACAGGGCCTTCACGAGAGAGGACGAAGATGGAAACGACGATTGTCGACTCGCCACGTGGTGCGGTGAGTTCGGGCTGTGTAAGAGGAGCCAGTGCAATGCATGTCCGACCGACAAGGGACTTCTCGGTTGGGACGAGACTTGCCGGCCGCCGAAACTCGCGAGCTGCGACCCGAAGACCTTCCACTACTTCAAGCTCGAAGGCGTTGACCATTTCATGACCAAATACAACGGAGGCTCGGCCACGACCGAGAGTGCGTGCGGAGAAAAGTGCACGAGGGATTGCAAGTGTTTGGGTTTCTTTTACAACCGGAAGAGTTCCAAGTGTTGGTTAGGTTACGAGCTCAAGACACTGACTAAGACAGGAGATGCTTCTCAGGTTGCTTACATTAAGGCTCCTAATGCTAAGAAGTAAGGCTGAAGATGGTGAACAAAAAGGGAAGCCTTGTCTTTGCTATTAATCTCTTTAATTATACTTGTTTCTATATTGTTTGGGTTTTTGTAATATTTGATAATGTATGAATTCAAAATTATCATCCGAATAAATTCAAAGTCGACTATAATAATTCACATGTTTGGATTTGTGCCCATGGTTTTATCAAAAAGCTGTTATATATATATATGTATATAACAGCGAGGCATCTATTAAATTTTATGAACAAATAGTCCATTATATTAATATTCTTTCGTCTACACTTGGAAGGAGCCCACGTGCACGCAAACATTACTTGGGTTGTCGGCAACGAGAGAAACTATATATTTATATTATCGCTTTGAAATATTAATTATATAATATAGTTTTTTTAATTAATGAAAGATCCAACTGTCTAATCAACAGCATCTTACAGATAATCGTGACATTTATTAAATAAATAAAAAAAACATCTGAGCAATAATGACATCGTGGATGCAATTGATTAGTCAAAGCTGCTGATACCCATCTACGATCATCTCCGTCCAGCGAGTTTTTCTTTAAATTTCGTCAATGAAACTTTATTAGCTTATCAGATTTGACATTGATGTTTGTGATTATACTTATATATAGGAGGAAAAAATATTAGTACAACATTGCATTATCGTATATTTTTTATGTGATAAAATGCAAGCATACGATAATACTATAATAATGTTCTACAATACTCGTATATTCTCGATTTCTCACCAATATTATTATAGATTGCGGTCGTTGTGTACCAAAACATCAAAGAACGACATTCAGCTATGAGCCTATGAGGCAAAATCTCAAAAAAGAAACCAAAATCTGATGGTTTAATTGATAAATGATGGGATATCGAATCTCTATTAGAAAATTACTCACTCCATTTTAAAATATTTATTGTTTTAGATTGTTTCACGTTTTTCAAAAAAATGGATTAAAAATCACGATGATAAAAATAATGCAATCATTAGTAATGTATTGGAATTTGGAATAGATAAAATTAAAAACTATTATAAAAAAAATATCGTAAAAATGTAAAACTACAAATATTTTGAAATATAAAAAATAACTTAAAACTACAAATATTTTTGAAAAGGACAGAGTAATATTTATCTAAAATTTTTTAATATTTTGAAAGATATAATCAGATCAAAACATACTTGAATTTCTGTCGAGGAAACTTTGGCATTGATTTTGCCTTTGAATTACCTCCTATTTAAGAAAGGTTTTGATTCCACCCTATTGATTGGCTGGTCCGTTTCATACTTTGCAATAAAAAAATAACTATATAGTCTCTCTACATACATGTGTGTATATATATAGAAGAATAAACAACGAACATCCTAATCATGTCCAATATGTATTGCTCGGTACGAAAAATAAAATTCTTGTGCTAAGTTTAATTATCTAGATCCACTAAATGGCATCACCTTGGTGTGGGTTTGGTTACAAGTTTTACTCTATATATATATATATATAACAGCAAAATTGTATTTCTCTGCACTCGTTAGCATCTTACGACTGAGGAATCAAAACCTATGAGTGTAGGTCCACCAAGGCTGATGATGGCTTTTATTAGGAAAAAAAAATACTTTGCCAATAAAAATAGTTACCACTGTAAAAACAATCATTCCCTATTTAAAAATTTTCAATCCATTACAATCCATTTAATTTATATATATATATATATTTTTTTTACTACATTGATTTAATTGGTACAAAATGAACCGACCACTTTTCCCGTTTTTATTCCCGAAAAGTAGAGACGTGTTGAGTTCATTAGGGGTCGAATTCTGTGAACTCTCCATCAAGTGATTATTAAGTCATCTGTGTTGAGAGGCAATATCGATTTTCCCTCATTTTTTTTTTCTAAGTTTCGAACTTCGATTTTACGTCGTCACACCCATCGGCTTTCAAACCGTCGTCATGTCGTCCTCCTTATACCGAATCGTCGTCGGCCGTTGCATCTTTTGCCTTATCAATAAACTCGCCGCCGTAGGCTTCCCCCATCTCACTCTCATCATTCATTCCCTAAGGAATCGAAGGCTTAGTCTAGTCTCTCGGAGTTTCCAAATGCAACCCAATTTATCCGAAACTTCCCTTTTCTGCACCGAGACTAGTCTGCCATACAGAAAGATTCCTATCGCGAATCTAATCCGTGACAAATGAGATAGTAAATGCTTAAATTACCAATTACATGACTATAGCATCACAATATAATATCCAAAAAAATAGTTAGCCACTTGCAGCTGAAATGGTGCTAACCATGATGTTAGTTCATATTCAATAATAAGAAAGATTATTAAATCAATATTTTGAATCATAGGTCCAACCAGATCTTTAGGATCGGGACATGTTAGATTACGTATGTCTCCTTCTGCTCAGCGATCGTCTTTCTCCCACTAAAGATTCCATGTTCTGTTTCAAAGCTATTTAATCAGTTCACTTTAAGCGATGGAAACGTACATCACTTGCATCTAATTTTTCAACTTTTAGTTACGTGAAAAATATTTAACCATTTTACAAAACCCTAAATTCGGCATTTTTATATCAATTTTAAAAAACCGATTATAAGTTATCAAGTATTATTTCTTTATCTACTCGCGGTTCTATAATGCATATCCGAAATTTGAAGACTATTTTATGTGATTGGTTAGAGAGAATTAAAATTGATGATTATCTTAAATTACTGTCGATTAGTGACGAAACCCTAAATCCGGAATTTTTATATAAAATTAAAAACCGATGGTAAGTTACAAATGCCATTATGAGGTCTGTAGGTCAATGGTTTAAATACAGACGGTTTTTATGAATAATTCGAATTTTATTTTATATGATTGGTTAGTGTGAATTAAAATTGGAGATTACTTTAAAACGGATAATTAAATTTTGGTTTCCTCAATCTTATAAATTCTTGCAAACCTTGAAGGCGCACGTGGAGAACTCTTGGATTTTTGGATGCTGAGGCCCATTGGGCTTTTCTTGTTCTTCATCAGATCTCGATTGCCATTTTCTATTTTTGTTTCTAGAAAACAATTACAAATGGGAAAATCCAAAAAAAAAACACATAAATACTATTAAAATTTTCAAATAAATAGATGGATTATTAATTTCACAGATTAATGCATGTATTTATCAATTTCTTCTACATTATTATATAGACTCTTACGGCGTTACACCATCGTTAATTGGATCCGATGTGAAAAATATCATAATAGTCACGTCGTATGTAATAAATGGCGCTACAAGGGTTCATAGAATAGTTTAGAAAATTAAATTTATGTACTAATAATTTATATATTATTTTGTATATTTGTGAAATTCTTATATTTTTGTGGGATATTCCATCTTTGCAACACTCATGTAAATTTAATTTACCATGTTAGTTTTCTATAAATTATAAAATATAATAATAAAATTTACATCTTAATACAATTATATCGTATTCTCCAGTCAATATCTTTTTTTTTTTTAATTTCTGAAAAAAAAAGTTCTTAGAACAAATATATCCATGAATAAATAGAAATAATAATGATTAAAAATACTGAAATTGACAATGATTGCGAAGCTGATGGAAACGCAATTATAATTAGATGGGGGAAAATTAAAATAAAGTAAATAAAAACAATATTTAAATGCTAATCGTACGAATTAAAGGGAAGAAAATAATGTGGTTGGCCGAGAAAAAAGCAAGGGCTAAAGCATTTTCAGAGGGCCCATTTCCTGTCTCCCTCATTAGTCATGTACAAATTCATTATTAATATTCTAATTAATTTGATATCCCAAAATGTTGCTTCATTAGTTGCAGATTTTTATCAATTAATTAATTTATATACATTGTATATCTAACTTTAATTTGAAAAGTACGGAAAAATTCTCATTATAAACACAAATACACAAGCGCATATATATACGTATGCATATTTATTTATTTTTACTGTGATATAGTATAACATAAAAATAATAGTTTTACAAAAAAAAAACACACAAAAATAATGTTATGTATGTGGCAAAAAAAGGTGATATGTATAAAAAAGAAAACATGACATAGACAAAGGTGGAGACTGAATTAAATCTGTTTGATTTGAAATAAATTGTATCAATTACTATATAACTTGTTTTTAAATGATAACTAATTGATAAGTAAGCCATGGAAGAAAAACATGATTAATTTAGAGAACTAAAGTTAATGATAGAAGATTAAGAAATTCCATGGAATAACATATTTGAAATTGAGATGACCAGAAAAAGAAAAAAAAAACAAATGGAGCTGAAAATTCCTCATTTGTTAGGAAATTGTAGTTTTCAACATATATGTATATATATATATACAGCTTTAATATGTGCCCTCGTAGATTTGATGCCATATTTTTCCCATAAAATAATTGACGTTAGAATATATTATTCATCATTAGTGAGGAAATTTTTCTAAATCTTTCCCATTATCATTAATACCTTTCATCTATATTCCCCTCTTCCTCTTTCTCTTCTTCTTCTTCGTCTTCCTCCTCCTCCTCATCAAGCCATGTAACAATCATCAACATCCATCACCATCCATCATCATCCATCATCATCATCATCCAAAAATCAATATGGCTACGAGCACAAGAAACACCAGAGGGAAAGAAGTGGCTGAAGGGTCATCGCCACAGCCACTGAGCCGCTACGAGTCGCAGAAAAGGCGAGACTGGAACACGTTTTGCCAGTACCTGAGGAACCAGAGACCGCCTGTGCACATCTCGCAGTGCAACACGAACAACATACTCGATTTCCTTCGCTACCTCGACCAGTTCGGCAAGACCAAAGTCCATCTTCAGGGATGCGTCTTCTTCGGACAGCCCGACCCTTCAGGACAGTGTAACTGTCCCTTGAGACAAGCTTGGGGAAGCTTAGATGCTTTGATCGGACGGCTGAGAGCTGCTTACGAAGAGAACGGCGGTTTGCCGGAGAGAAACCCTTTCGCCGGCGGTGGGATTAGGGTTTACCTGAGGGAGGTTAGGGATTCTCAGGCCAAGGCAAGAGGTGTTCCGTACAAGAAGAAGAAGAAGAGGAGGAACCCAGCGAAGGGCACTGCCACTGTTACTGCTACTCACGCCGGAACTGGAACTAGTAGTAGTACCACTTCGAACTTGCCTACTGCTTAGCAAGGAAGGGGACAAAAAAAGGGGGATTTATGGTAATTATCTTTTTAATTTTTGTTTAATTTAATGGCCCATATAATTATGTTTACTTAATTATCCATTTACGTACCTAGGCTCCGTAGTTTTCTTACATTATCTTATAGAATGCTCTTTGACGTATAATACTATATATGTAATGTGTGTCCTGTTGTTTAATTTATACTCAAAAACTCAAAGATTACATCGTGATTAGGCTAAGACCTATTAGATCATATATCTATATATAGTAAGGGCGTATATATATATATACAGATAGATAGATTAATTATAACATTTCATTAATCACACCAATGGGTTTTGAGTGAAACATTGTCTCATGTTTCGTAAACCCTAGGAGGGATACGTATACAATACCCCAGAAAAACCCTAGCCTGGGCCTAGTATCACTCATTCAAAACACAATTCACACTCCCCTTTGTATTTATACATGCATATATATATATATATATACCATATATTTATTTTCCTTTAATGAATCTGACTAATAAATTAAGCTAACCAAACATGGTATATTTAATTTCCTGCAAATGGGGTTTCTTGTTGTTTTCATGCCGGTGTGTAATTCCTTAAGTCTGCCAAATAATATCGAGAGAAAAGGGATGTATACATACAGTGTAATGCATGACTCACTTAAAAGCTGCGAAATGTATTAATTCCTATAATAATGTTCTACAATACTCGTATATTCACACACATATATATATATATATATATATATATATATATATATATATATCATTTAGCCGTATATCAATACTTATAATTATGTGTTAATTAGCTCGTTGTGATAGCAACAATGTGTTAAAGGAATCATCTGAATTGTCCAATGATACATGCCTATACTGTTTATAAGCTAAGAATCATGTTGACAACTGATGCCTAATTGTTTTCAGCAATCACATTCTATTAGTTAATCATGGTTACTGCATCGTCCATATCAAATTTGACATTACTTATGGTTCATATATACATATATATATATATATATATATACATAAACATATGGATCAATTACACATGCATAACCAATGACACTAATTAATATATATAAAGTGAATTTGAGATATCACCGACGAAACACAATCTCATCATGTGAAACAATATACTTTGTCTTTGGTGAGAAATGTATCTTACACACAATATAGAGAGATTAACATTGACATTATTCAATTTCATTGCAGGGTATATATATGTTGAATCTACAGGTTCCGTATAAATGATATATATATACAGGCGAAAGTATAAAATCATGTACTGTTCGATGAGTGAAGACCGATAGATAGATGCGCGTGAAACTTTGCAGGATCTGCTACTGATTTGGGCATCCATATATCATCCTTACATCGAATAGAGTCAGTACTTCTCTTTCTTC
Source organism: Tarenaya hassleriana (assembly GCF_000463585.1). Taxonomy (NCBI): domain Eukaryota; kingdom Viridiplantae; phylum Streptophyta; class Magnoliopsida; order Brassicales; family Cleomaceae; genus Tarenaya; species Tarenaya hassleriana. The sequence goes on along the minus strand of NW_010964598.1, from coordinate 950,207 downwards.
CAATAAATTTGTCAATGTGCTTTATTAGTTTCTTCATATGTGTATGTATATCATTTTACAGATGAATATCGGTCCAGATATGATATTTCGATCGGTTCATATATATATATGTATGTATGTATATATTAGCATATGGTTTCAATCGTTTATCTTCCAGCATCTTGAAAGAAATGGCGTTAATTTGAACATAACCCCTCGTTGAATGTCTCTTAAGTATGAAACATAACCCCCTTTTCTTTTCCTCTCCCATGTATTAAAGGAGCATAAAAAAAAGTTACTGTACATTAGTTTAAAGTTGATAGAACAGGGTTAAAAGTATACACGTACACACACACACACACACACACATATATATATATATATATATATATATATTATGAAACTCTTGAGAAAACTAAAAGCTAAATAAATATATAATTATAGTATAGTTTGGAATCCTATGCAAATGGTTTGAGTTAATTATATGTAACATACATTTATTATCTAGCCGTTAATTTACTAAGGGTTATACATGTACGTATTACATATATATATATATATATATATTATATTTTTTATGTTTTATTATTTTTATTCTTATTTTAACATATTTATGATTAATTTTTATTTTTATTCAATTATAATTATTTTTTATTTTTATTATTTTTTTATATGACATGACAAATGAATTGGTAAAAAATTAACGTGACATGATCCACCAATAGCTTAATGTCATTTAAGAGGTTTTTGTCAAAAATTTAAAAATTCAGTATTTTTTTATCTTTAAATTTATAAATTCATATTTATTTTGAAAATTCGAAAAATTCGATATTAATATGTCAGTTATCTTAAAGTTAATTATTTTTTTCAAATTTTCTCTTAAATTAATTTAGCATACTTTTAAATTATTAAAACTAATAATTAAATAGTTAATGGATATTAATAACTAATATTTGTGTAACTAAAAAAGGAATGTTAGTTTAATCGTTATATATATGTGTGTGCGCTCATGATTTTTATTTTCTTATTTTATATTGTATTATTTTAATATATTTTCTTTTTCTATTTTTTAAATATGACAATAATAAAAATTACGATGTGACAAACTCATCACGTGTCACATTATACACTATTAACATCATTTAGAAATCAAATTGAATTTGACAAAAATTTAGCAATTGAGTTTTTATATGGAAATTTGTTAAAAGTTAAGTTTTTATTTATAAATTTGTTACATCATATATGAATTGAAAATTTTACTATCTAATCTGAAAGTTTTGATAAAGTCGAGTATTCTCCATGAGATTTTTCCATAAAATTGTTTGAAGTTTAAGTAAACTCACAATTGAAAATGGTATTTTCTAATTGCAAAAAATAATATCCCGTGTAGTATGGGCATATATATTCAGGTTATTGGAAATTATAGGTTTTGCTCAAAAAATCATATATATGAGTATAAAAGGTTTTACCCACAAATAATAAGACGAAAAGAGTCATACAATATCACTAAATTTCGGTTAAGTGTCAACATAAAATATATTCTATTCACTTGAAATAATTTTTCTTCAATATTTATACATTGTTATCCACTTTCAAAATTTTCTTATATAACAAAAATATATCATTTTTTCTATAAGGTCTGTCTTTTGTCGATATACAGAGAGTTTTCTTACAAAGTAATCAAACACCCGATAAAGCACGCCTGCCTCCTCCTCTATCAAACCATTTTGATAATCACTCATCTTAATGTAACTGTTCACACTTCATCAAATTACCTTATAAAATCTTTTAATTTATATATCCAGAATTTTTCTATAGACAATAATGCTAAATGTGATTTGAGACATCATAAAGACGATGTTATATAAACTTAAATTATAAGAAAAACTATTTATTGTATAAAATGCACTAAAATAGTTTATAATAAAATATTTAGAAAAATGTATATGTGAAACATCATCACATACAATGACAGACACATAATTTTTTTTTTACTATGGCAATGGGACAATAGTAATATATATATAAAATACAAAAAGTTAATAAAAATCTATCTCTAAAAAATATTTATATCGAACTTTGAATTCTATATTTTTTTTTAATTTTTTAAAATATATTCATTAAATCGTTTATAATCGTATGAAATCTTTTTTTTTTGATAAAATAAACTAAACAATCACTTTAAAATTAAGAATTTGTTGTATTAATTGTCGCCTGAAATTTTACCATTATATTGAGATATTTTTGAAAAATTCTTTTAGAAAAATTAATTAGTTATTGTTTTCTCTATCAAAATCAAATAAAAGATTAAACAAATATATAATATATATAGATAAATTTATAAGTATGATAAATACATCAAAAATGAATAAAAATCATAATTTTTACATATATTAAATTTTTTGTTTTTAATTTTTTATTTGAATATGATTGAATTGATAATAATTTTTATTTGGTAAAAGAGATTTTTTTTAAAATATAAGAGATCTAGATTTTTTTTATTCGATTTGTTAGGTAACATCATAAAATATATTAAAAATTAGGGGCAAACCCAAAAAAAAACCTTCAAATTTTCTATTTACACCAAAAAATTTTTTATTTAGAATTCATCATAAAAAACCATCAACTATTAATTTTGAGTAAAAAAAGACCATTAACGATATAATTTTTTTAAAAACAATTTTTCACTTTAAATTTATTATAAAAAATCATCAATTATTAATTTTAATAAAAATATTTATTTGTTAAAATATAAAAAGTGCATATTAACATTAATAGATTATAATTTAAGTATATTTCATTGGCTGTAAATATTACATTTAAAATTCTATTATATATTGTTATTTTAAAGATTGCAAATTATCAATTTAATTTTTTTCATAGATTTATATAATAATTTTAATAAAAAATCATCAACTATTTGAAATTCTCAAAACACATTCTATTTTAAATCTAGAAACCTATAACCAATAAAATGTATTCAATTTACAACCTATCAAATATTAACATATAATAAAATTTTAAATTTAAATTTTACAAACAATAAAATATACTGAATTTTAAATGTAACATTTGTATACAAATTTATTGTATAAATATTGATGATTTATAAATATTTATATAAATTTTAAATATTATAATATAATAAATTTATGTAAATATTATGTTTTTATAGAGATGTTTTAGAATTATATAATTTATATATATTTTTTAATTTTATAAATTTTTATAATAAATTTAAAACAAAATATTTTTGTAGATAGATAATTAATTTTTTTATAAAAATTAATAATTGATGATTTTTTATAAAGTGGAAGATTTTTTAAAAAATTTATATAATTAATGGTATTTTTTGTTCAAAATTAATAGTTGATGGTTTTTTATGATGAATTTTAAGTAGAAGGTTTTTTTTTGGCGTAAATTGAAAACTTGGAGTTGTTTTTGAGTTTGTCCCTAAAAAATAAAATAATGGGATCCATAACTAAATTATATCGGATTATTTCAATTATTAACCGAATAATTTAACCGAATCAAACTGAATAACAACAGTTCGATTCGATTCAATTATTTGTTTGATAATCGATAGGTTGAAAAAGTTTAATAAATACTTGAATTGTGTTTGATTCGATTAATAACTAAATAATTGAAATTAATTTAATGGTTGATATAATTTTAAAATTTTCACACTAGATATCTAACTGTTTTTTTACTCTTTCAATTTTCAACTCTTTCTTTATATATACATTGGTAAAAAGTATATCTTTAATATAGTTATATTGATTACTATATTTTTATTAAATTTTTATTTTATATTTATTTTTTGTTGTTGTATAGAATTTTATAGAGAATTATCAAATAAACAAAAAAAAAAGATTAACAATGTAATTTCTTGTATTTGATTAAAATTTTGTTTTAGATCTATTATACATTTGTTGAATCATTCGATATTTATTGTATATAAATTTTTTAAAATTTTTTAGAGTTTTTATTAAGATTATGAAATATTAGTATTTTGTGATTTAAAATTTGGATTGATTATTTTGAAAGATTAATATTTATTTATTTTAAACCGTTTGAAGAAGTTTTTTTTAAAGATTTTTTTTTTATTTTTTAATTTTTTTTATTGTGGTTGAAGTTTATGATAAAGTTTGAATTTTGGAAGATTTTATATATTTTTTTCGTGTTTGTTAATGTTCTTTTGTAACCAAACCGAATCGGTTTAATTGAACCAAACCAAACTAAACCGAGCCAAATTAAACCGTTTGGTTATAGTTTTATTGTCCTAAAACCGAATCAAAATGAAATCGAAATCGAACCAATTAAATTTATATAACCAGTTATATTTTTTTATAACCGAATAAATTTAATCTGAAATAACTGAATCTAATCACGAAATGATCATCCCTAATCCCGAAATGACCACCCTTAATTGCGGTCGGGTTAAAAGAAATTTTACTCCGATTTCGCCTAATTAAGTTTCAGTTCAGGTCAATTTGTTTGGGTTGGATTCAGGAAAGGGCAGTCCGGTGTCCCGTTGTTACATACTGCATTATAAGGTTAGCAATACGATATTCGGTTGTTGGGTTTGGAAACTTATTAGCCATTTTTTAATTTTTAGTTTCGGTACGTTTTTTTGTTACTCAATTCAGATCTGTTCAATTCCCGCATTTCAATAAGAGGAAAATTTGTTTGAAAAAAATCAATTCGGTTTGATTCCATTGTAATTTTGTCACGAGACAAAACCTTGATAATGATATAATCATAGATTGATTTACTGATTTAAAAAAAATGAAAACTCTAGGCATGGAATGGAAGAAAGGACACTCATAGAGGTGACTTAATCGGTTTCGGTTCGCGTTCGATTATTTCGGTTTTAAAAAAATTATAACTATTCAATTTACATTGAATTCGATTCGAATTCGGTTCGGTTATGATAAAAATATTCATTTTCTTAAGGAAATTTACGATATTTTTTTGTTATTTTTTTATTCGGTTCAATTCAGATTCGAGTTCAGTTTTTTCGGTTTAAAAGAAATCATAACCATTCGGTTCTATATCTAATTCGGTTCGGTTTTGATTATACATTATCAGTTCACTTATTAGCCAAATAAGCACCCGAGGCACTCGAAGTAATTTCAGAAGAATATCGTCATTCACTTTTTTTAGTACAAATATGAATTAAAAAACGCCTCGCGAGAATGACGATAATATTACAAAGAACGACGATAACATAAACCAAAAGGGTTATACTCTCCCAATCTTCACTAGAACCATCAATTTGAGCAGCACCCGAGTTTCTTCAGCGCAGAAACGTCGTTCTTTACATCTATCTTCTCCCCTTTCGGAACAGAAGCGTTCCCATCTTCACCGGCCTCCACTTGTTTCTTACTCGTGATGCGGTAAATCTGCGTCAAAACCTCCGCAAACGCGTTCCCGACATTCGTGGCATCGAGGGCGGAAGTTTCCATGAAGCAGAGCGATTCTTTCTCGGCGTATGATTTCCCGTCTTCCGTCGGGACTGCCAGAAGGTGGCGGAGATCGGATTTATTACCCACAAGCATCACCACGATGCTCGGGTCTGTATGGTTTTTCAGTTCTTTTAGCCATCGGTCTACATTCTCGAATGTTGCACGTCGGGTTACATCATATACAAGAAGGGCGCCAACCGCTCCACGGTAATATGCACTTGTAATCGCCCGGTACCTGCAAAGAGCAAAGTTTTTTAGATCATGGCCACATAACAGTGAAAGCCTTATTCACATGGAATCTCACTCATCATAGACACCAAAAGATCATTGGCTTAAGCGTGCCAAAATTTCTGGATTTCACTATCATACTACAAATTTCTAATCTCACGAACCCTAATCTCAATCCAAGACTGCACCACACTCAACTCAATACAGCATTGACCCAATATTCAACACTTTAGCCAGTGTATTGGCGTGACGTACGTCATACAATCGGGTCAGAAAAATGCAGCAGAACACCCAATCTAATGAAGGCAATTGTCTATAGAGCAAATGATTTGCTCCAGTTCTTCACGATCATTGCGCTTGCGAGGGGAATCATACTTCTGGCAAACAATCAACCTGAAGAATCAGGAGCTCTTATTCAGACGTTCAATACCACATATGTGCGAGACTATTGAAATTTGGATTAGATACAGAATTCGACACTGTGACAGCCTCAGCCAACAGGTTAGAGAAGAAGGGATGGTGTTTTTAAAATCTATGCAATCGATCCCGTTTATTTAATCCTCAGTTCAATGTCTCAACCAGACAAACTCAGAACCTATTTTAGAGACATGGAGATAGAGAATGAAGAATTGTTTTTGTTCAAGTTAACAAAGAGATGATCTAAAAAAATGCTGCATACCTTCTCTTGACGGAGGAGGAGGAGGAGGAGGAGAACTATTCCTGATTGTAGAGGAAACGAATCTACACCGCATATGCATAGATCATGCCAACTCTTTCAATGAGTTTTCAGCAAAGCGATACTGAACCCACTATGAGGTCAAATCACAAATCAAAAGCTAGTTTCACATGATCCGGATAAGAAAATGATAGATCTACTACCAGAAGCTAGCTAAACCAACTTTCAGATGAAAAATTCAAACTGTGAAACTTAACAAAGCAATCTTCGCGACAATGGCTTCTAATTTCTTACGAATCTCAAGTAATTTCATAAAAGGGAAAACGAAATACGCATCGAACTCAAAAATCAACGTAATCGCCAAACAAGATCTAACATGAGAAACGGTTCACATGAACAAAATCGGAGACACGGAGAAGACAGAGAAACGAACCTCTCTTGGCCGGCAGTGTCCCAAATTTGAGATTTGATGACCTTTCCGTCGACATTCAAAGTGCGAGTTGCGAACTCGACTCCAATGGTGGACTTCGACTCGAGGTTGAACTCGTTCTTAGTGAACCGAGAGAGCAGATTCGATTTACCGACACCAGAATCCCCAATCAAAACAACCTTGAATAGGTAATCGTAGTCGTCCTCCACTCTGTATCCTGCCATCTCCGCCGCCGCAGAGAGAGAGAGAGAGAGAGAGAGAGAGAGAGAGAGAGGCGGTGTAACTCAGACTCTCGGAGGGGGTGAACCGGATTTTGAAAAAGCGCACCAGGAAAGTGTAAAGGTTACAGAGACAGCGCGGTGACTGCCTATGATGCTTGCCGATGAAAGGTGGGCTCCACAAGTCCACTGATCTTTCATGCGCTCACACATATCCGATTATTTTCCACCATTTAAAATTTCACCACGTGGCACCTGCCCAATGTCTCGTCCTATGGCAATATTTAACAGCGATAAATTCATGTCTGATAGAAGAACAAGAGAGAGATGCAAGCTTCCCTTTTTTTTTTGATAACTCAGATGCAAGCTTCTTGGCAATGGCGGTGATGTCTTCTTCCTCTTTCTCTCTGTTGGATCTTAGAAGTTCTTCTCCTTTCTTCTTCGTTTGACCATCGTCAGAAATCCATATGGTGAGTGATTCTTCGTTTGCCTCTGTGCAGCTTAGTGTTCTCGTTCCCTTTTTTTTAGGTTTTTGTTTTTGTTGAAGCAGTCTTCGTACTCCTCTAGGGATTGTGTATGTATAGATCTCTCGTACTTTACGTATACGTTTGATTTTCTGGTTTTTTGGATTTAGGTTCTGAATGTCGGTTTGTTGCAATTTCAACGCGGTTTCTGATACTTTTCTTCCCCAAAAAAAAAATGAAAATTTTGCATCGTTGCAAGAGTTCGTTCGAGTTTCTGGCCATGCGCACATAAATGTTTTAGCTCTGCCCGAAAAATTCGATCTTTCACTTTGCGTAGGTGTACGAATTCGTGTTGTTCGTATGATGAGTTATGTGTCTGAATCTTCAGTTTGATTATGTAAAATCTGAAGTCGCAGATATAATAAACCATTCTCAAATTGGATCAAATGCATGCGGAGGAGAAGCCTGTTGCCGGAATCGAAGAAGACAGAATAAGCAAATTACCAGATCCATTGTTATGTCAGATACTCTCCAATCTCTCCACAAAGGATGTGGTTAGGACAAGCGTTTTATCCACCAGATGGAGGACCCTCTGGTTACATGTTCCTGACTTGGATTTGGACACCCACGATTTCCCGGATGACGATACATTTTCCCGATTCGTCGATAAGTTTCTCGATACCGACAGTGACTCGCCGTTATATAGCTTCAGGTTAAGGTACGATGCGAGCGAACACGATGCTTCACGTTTCAGGTCATGGATCGACAAAGCGGTTAAACGAAAACTTCAGGGTCTCGACGTTCAGAGCTTTATAGATGACGATGAAGCTGTCAAGATGCCTCCAAGCCTTAATATGTGCCAGACATTGGTATGCTTGAAACTGAGTCAGGTCGTCTTGACCAGTTCAGAGGCCGTCTCTTTACCTTGTCTCAAGCTAATGCGTTTGGACGGAGTTAAGTACGTCGATGATGCGGCTTTCGAGACCCTCATCTCGAGCTGTCCTGTCCTTGAAGATTTATCCATGACTCGGATTGTTTATGATAACGTAAAAGTTTTGCGTGTCCGTTCTCCGACGCTAAAGAGCTTTGCTTTATTAGAGTTCGACCGTTATAAAGACGGGAAAGATTGCGGAGTTGTGGTGGATGCGCCTAAAATCGAGTATCTGACCCTCAGGGATCATCAGTCCGAAATCTTTACAGTGAAGGGTTTGGGTTCAAATGTCGAGCTCGATGTTAATATCATCTTTAATGTGGATTACGGAGAAGAGTTGGATCCCGACGACCTATCGAAAAAGTACCATCCGTGACTTTCTCACGAGCATTTCGGGTATCGGTCGTCTTATCATTTCTTGGGAAACTATAGAGGTGAGTTCACATTTGAACTTCCGGATTCCATTCTGTGAAATCAGTCTTAACCATTTCATTTCCTTGCTTCTTGGCGGCAGATCTTGTATCAGTACTCGAAATCGGAGCAGTTGCCACAATTCTCTAACTTAACTCATTTGAATGCGAGGTTCGCTCACTTATGGTGGGAAACGATGCCGACTTTCCTCGAGGCCTGCCCGAATCTGAAATCCCTCGTCGTGGTGAGGATATACATACCTTGAGTAAATCCATGATTCTGATTCCATTGCTGTGTAGAAGGTATACCGTATCTCCACGAGGTTTGGTATACTTGCAGGGATTTGATCTGTTCCCGGAGACGGAGGGAATTCCGCTTTCGTCAAGGCCTCGGTGTTTTGTATCGACCCTCGAGTCCGTCGATATAAGAATGCCGATCACAGGAAAGACGACAACAGAAATGAAACTGGTAAGGTACTTTCTAGAGAATGCAGAGTGTCTGAAGAAACTTACTCTGTGTTTGAGTCGTTGTCCTAGATTCAAAGAAGAGTCTGAAATCCTCGAGGAACTCCGTGCTCTTCCAAGACGCTCTGGCTCCTGTGAAGTTGTCATCCGTTAAAACATGTAGTACTAGGTTTTGTCCTCCGGAAACTTCTGGAAACTGTCAAAGACACGTGACTGAAACTGTGCTAAGCTCCTTGTTAGGTAAAAGGCTCTCAGATCTCTGTGTCCGTACGTGCAAGAATGATATCCAGTCGTTTTAACGAGTTCAGGTTCCGTGACCCTATATCTCGGTCGAGGTGGTAATCGACCAGATTCATAGACCATCGGAGGACGTCACAGATCGGTGACTCTATCGGTGCCTCACCCCTCTCTCAAACCCTAGTTTTTTCCCGCGCCTCGACAAATGATACTTTGCCTTCAAAAATCTCTTTACTTGGCCCAAAACGCCGTCGTCTTCATAACACGCCGAAGCTCCCCGAAACGTCGTCGTTCTAGTTCGGTACATTTGCAAAAAAATCTGATAACCAAATGCAATCCGCCGGTTTGTGTCAAACCGGACAATCCAAACCTTCTGGCCATTCTAGAGATTTCTTATCCCTCTGACCGAATCAGAGGTTCCTATTTCACCATCAACAAGCATGACATAATCCATGGATATTTGATATTTCTATCTAGACAATAGATAGATTTGTTTCGATACATTCTTCCTCTATATTACCATATTTTCGAGAGAGGGTATTTGGGTTGTGATATTGAGATTCCGAAATTGATCCTAAATGGATGCATGGAAAAAAAAAACTTGCGGTGTGGACTATGCGAGATTGAAAATAGATTGAGGTATATATATATATATATATATATTTCTTATAACACCGATTTTATTCCAAACCCTAAAGAAAGAATAGTTAGAAAGAGGTGGTGAGAGCGGCATAGAGGAGCTCGTTCCAGGCGTCAGGGGCGCCGGGCAGGCACCAGTGGCTACAGTCTTTGCCCGGGCGGCCGGCGTAGGAAGAAGGGTGACCGTCCTTTCTGAGTTGGGTCAGCAACGTTACGTCCAGGAGGTAAGCCGGTTTAGCCATCCCTTTGATCACACTCCTCGCAATGGCCTCTCCTTTGTCCCTCGGTCCGGGGTATTTCTGTCCTTTAACCGGCCCTGTCTCCCCTACGCAGCTCTTCCCCTTCTTCCCTCCCCATTCGGTTGCACTGCACTCACAAAAACATTTTAAACCAACACTTCCCTATCGATATATATATATATATATATGCATATATAGTGTGTAGAGATAAAGACAGAAAGGGACTCACTTAAAGTGTGATACTGAAACACCTTGGAAGAAAACCCTACATTCGGAAGGATCGATGTTCTTATCAACCCATTTCCCCCATGTCGTCAGTGCAATCTTGAAAGCTTCCATTCTGTCCATCTCTTCCACAATCGTCTCCCCCACTTGAAAATAGTCCCATCTACATCATACACATTTTTCATAACCATCGTCAAATGCATATATACATATATACACACGATGATTCACGTACGACTTGGCTCGGCCGGTGTGAGTCCACCAGTGGAAGGTGTTGAAGATGACGACGTCAGCTCCAAGCCACTGTCTCCCTGAACTGATCGAATCCAGTTTCAGAATTTTGCCTCTTTTGTCCCACACCAAATCCACAAGGAACCCATTCTTTATCCAATTGACTGTAATCTCGTACTCCTGTTTCAATGTCGATTTATGTATATATATACAAATTAACATATGCCAGAACTTAAAAAGAGAAGGATGATTTCATTCCTATATATAGAATCCTTACAATATTGTTTATAACACAGTTGGCAACATACATACATACATATATATAATGCTTTTCAATGAATTCGAAAGGAGTAACTAGATTGATCAGCGTTAATGATTCAGAATTTATTTATTTTTGGTTAATTAAAGATTCAGAATTTAATATCAGAAAAAATAAGAAAATAGGCGAGGGTTAGGGTTTATATATAGTGTACCGGAATAGTGAAGGTGGAGAGAGGGTTGGAGAAATGGAAGGTATACGTAGAATTTGGGACGGATGCATGCAGCATGCAACTCAGTGACACCCACATGTTGTTGCTTAGTGAATCTCCGACCAGCAATATCTTCTTCCCTCTGTATCTCTTCAAGAAATCTCGACCATCGAATCTGCAAGTACATCATATATATGCATCCTACCGTTGGATTCATATATATATAGACGAGACACGCACATATGTGTATATATACAATATGTGTGTGCGCGTGTGTATACATGTATGTGAAAGACAATCAATATGCACGTATATATAATTAGCCAAGGAAACGAGACAACCTTTTCTTCAATTATATCATAACGAAACAAAAAAAATATTTATTAGTAATTTTTTTTCCCTA
>NW_010964598.1:928911-938396 GCF_000463585.1 Tarenaya hassleriana | reverse complement strand
TTCCCTACATGCATGCATCTTTAGCCTCAAAATTTTATGAAATATATGACAGACAGAAGACCGTTAATTTTGATAACATGGGTCAATATTATTACATATCCTGTATATACATAGACCGTTTTAACCACATATATTGAAAAGTGTCCTAGAAAATCAGAATCTAAACAAAAATGGCAAAAAGGGGTTGGTTAGAAACCCGAGTTTTTAGAATCATATACATTGAAATTTCGGACATGTCTTTGAATCGGTAAACTAAAAACACCGTATATTTCGTTACAAAAAGGGTGAAAATATATACACATCTATATATATGCACAGATATATATATATATATACAACGGTACCTTGGAATATTGCAGCCGGAGGGTTGCCACCGGTAGTGTTGATAGTCCTTGTCGGGCCGACCATTTTTCTGACAATCGAAGCCATTTCCGATGAAGGGACACGATTTCGAATCATAGAGAGGATGAGACGCATTATCAAAAACCCAACTTCCTTGGAAAATATCGCATTTTGTCTCTTCTTGTCCTTTTTCTCCAACAATAATATCAGTATACTTATTATCTGCAAATACGTTGTAATCGTGAAGAAAAAGTAAGAGGATAACGAAATGATAATTTCCCTTGAAGCTCATGTTTTTGAGAGAAGAAAATGCGATACAATGAGGATCCAATTCTTCTCGGCTGTATATATATATATATGTATGTATATATGATGCATGCATGTATCGACACGTAAAAATAGAATATACCTCTGTTTTCAAAGAAAGCATTATTCTTTTTCAAAGAAATTTATTTGGAATTTAATATTCAATTCTTTTGGAGGATTGCATTCCATGTTGGTCTCTCTAATTAATTTGCTTTAGAATCCAAGATCTTAAATATAATCCAAATCCATTGAGGTTTATCCCAGTTTAGTAGATCTTAACCATGAAAACGATTAAATAAAATATTAAAAAGATCTCATAAAGATCTTTCATCTAATTAGTGACTAATCAAACTGTTATATAAATTTTATTGTGTATAATAAAAATACATAAAATATAATGAATTCATAACTAAGATAAAAAAAAAAAAACAAAGTTTGAAAATTTAAACTGATTAACATGTATAAATAGATTATCATATTCCCTCATCAAAATCGAAATGACCAAACTGAAATATCATACGGCATCCATTAAAATATTGTCAAAATCGAAACATCGTATGACATCCATTGGTAAAAATCTGTTGCATGCCATGTCATACTTTAACAATGAATTGGAAGATATGTTCATATTATTTATAACCAGTTAATTTTTTTAAAAATGATTATAATAGCCAGTTAAAAAGATTGTGAAAACATTAAAATTATATGCCTAAAAATCTTGATTTGCTTGGAACATCCTAACTTTACTGATCTCAGCTAATGAACAATATCTGTTCTTTTTCAAGTGAAGTGAATGGAAACACCATTGTCTCGTTGAGAGCACAAAACCCAAGCAAGAAAGAAGCATCTAACACAACAGAGACAAAGGGGGCAAATCAAGAAAAGAGGCCAAGGGGTTGCAAGAAGGACCATCAAACCCTCTTGAAGAATGATAGAATGTTCCCTTGCTTCGGATCTTTCGCGCTCCCGCCTTTCTTGCTTCCCTGTTTCGCCCCTGCGTTTCCCGTGGTGGTCGGGGTCTTCTTCCCTGCAACAGCCCTGAACAAAGGAACTCGATTCTTTGAGATTGCTATCTCGGGTTTCACAAAAGGGTCTAGAGACTGCCTTATTGCCTCCATTCCCCAGGCATATAGAAACGACGCAGAGGAAATCTCCAATGGCATCTATCTCTGATCCGCAAAGAGTGAAGAATAATATTACCTGTTGGATGCGTCTGTACCTTCACCGCCGCTTATTTTCTTGGTTGTATTACTTTCTTCTTTCTTCTCTGCATCCGTTTTTCCTTTCTTTACTTCTGTCTCGTCGTCCTCCCAGACTACCTCAGTCACTGCAAGCAGCGAAAAATGAATGTTTTTAGAGTGAGAAACATCAGTCTGGCAACGTTCTTCAACATCAGAGCATATATTCAGCAGAGTTGATTATATAAAGATCCACTAAAGTGTGTAAGCGTACCTTCTCTCCCACGTTCATCAATCCGCGTCTTCAGAACCTTTCTCCTTTTCAGGGAATTAGAGGTTTCAGTCGTTTTATCCTTCGAGTTTGCTTTGCCTTCAGAACCGATGGCTTGAATCTTCTCCGAGGATGAAGTATTAGAATTACCATTTTTGCTGACACCGGAAGATTCAACAGAAGCAGCTTTTCTCATGTCTTCTTCCTTGACCTTTGGTTCATCAATTTCCATCTCGACAGCGCTTGAATCTCTGGGACTTTGTTTGCCATCTGCATATGATTTTGCCTTTGGAACCCCAGGAGACGCTAAGCTGACTGCATCTTCATACTCTTCATCTGAGAGGTCAAATATTACCTTCCTTTTCCTATGATCTTGTTTTGATGCTCTCCTGAATTTGACATCTTGAGTTTTGTCATCATTGACGTCGTCATCAATGGCATCATGGGTAGCTATCTGGGCCTCTGCACCAACTACAGACATTCATAGAATGGGAAAATTAACCAAAAAGGCCATCAAATAGCATCTAAGAAGGGAATAGGTGGTGCTAACCTAATCGGAGTGGAAGAATTAGAAGAAAGACAAACCTGAACGATCTGAAATACCATTTTTGTCATCTGCCATTGTAGAGTCATTTTTGGATTTTGAAGATGCACGGCCCCACAAGTTCGTCAACGAACTCCCAGTTCCAGACGAGCTCTTTTGATCATGTCCCTCCTTATTAAGAGGCACAGAAGGGACTTTTTCTTTGTCTGAGGAGGATTTCAAGGACTGGTCTTGAACTGGAGGCAATTGAACACCAACCTTGGGGCTTGGCTGTTGAAATTTCTTCTCTTGCTTTAATGGCGCTGCCACAGTTTTGGTTTGTGGTGCACAAGCATTCACAACAGTGCCCTCCACATTACGCTTTACAAATGAATTGGAAACGCCACAGAATCTGGCAACAAGGCCATTTCAATGGTAATTAGCAACATTACGTGATAACAGTTACAGCTTTCATGCCAAAAAACACACAAAAAACATACCTATTATTTCTCAAGCAATTATCAACTTCAGAAGGCTGCTTGAAGAGCTCCTCTGTTTGCACAAACTCAGCATTCCACAGTGCTGCTGGATCTGTTGGGACACTTGCTTGAACACTGTAGACCTGAACTGAGTATTTTCCATTGAAATCTTTCTCCGCTTCTGCATAAAAGCCAAGATAATGAAAACTGAGACACAACATGGGCTTACATAAATTCATCTGAAAGAGTGAAACTTTGATAGCAAAGCAGACATTGCATAATACGATAGTATTCTGAACTAGAGAGAGTAAGCAGCAAGTTCCTCCTATATTTTCCAACTATAAAGTTAAACTGGCAACACCAACTGTACGAAAGAAAAGATTGATTCAAAGTCAAAGCGAAGAAACTGACCTGAAAGTTTAGAGCTGGATACAAGCCTTATGTGATAATCTGAAGGACTATTCTTTAGCCACCCAGATAAAGTGTATATAACTTCCAATCCATTCCCGCGTTTCTCAGCGAACTCTTTAAGCAGCCTAAGCACACACAAGTTACAATCTGCGAGTTCGGATTAAAGCAGAATTACACATACCCAACATCTCAATAACTTCGAGAGGCAACCGTTTTACCTCTTTGCAGAATTTGATGAAACCAAGAAGTTTCGACTCAGCCATTTGTAGGATACCTGAAAACGGAGAAGCAGCGATTAGTTTACAGCCAGAATTGTTCAATGCTACAGATCAAGCCTTCGAACACAAAGATATGATGTGTATCTGATTTTGTTTTCAATGGGTGGTATGAAGTGAACCCGAGACCGATCAGGAACATTAAAAAGAGAGGAAAAAATACATTTTTTTAGGATTGGATCGCTGCAAGTGAAGTTAGCATTATTCAGCTCCCAAAAGATTAAAACTTTTGCGAAGACGAATCTCAATAAACACCAAAATAGACAAGAAATCAAGTAAAACTGAACACATTTCGATCAGAATGGTAAAATTCAGACCGAATTGAACAAGAAACATCCTGGAAATGCAACACAAGAAAAACACAAAGAAGTATGTATGCCCTAAGACTGATCCTGAGGGTAGTTAACAACAGCTTCGTTCCTTTCGGAGTCAAAGACCAAACCCTCGTCTGATTAGAACCTAACTAGCTAGACAACGAGTTATCGGAACAAACAAAAAAATCACTGAAACTAAAACCAAAACCCTAACCAGAGAAATCGACGGGTGGAGATAGGAAATTCAAACACCGGCGATTACCACTTGAAGATGATCGGAGACAAGAGACTCGATCTCGTCGAGGATAGCTAGGGTTTCGGTTTCGGACATCTTCTCCCGCCTCTTCCTCTCGCAGATTTGGGACGGTGCTCTCGTCAATGGCTGGCTTTCCCGCCATTCTCGTGGTGAAATGTAAGTAGGGGATACGCAGTTCGGTTCTGTTCGGTTAACCAAACCAGGACAATCCGAACCGATTACATTTCAAATTAAAATATAGTTGATTTAGTTTTAATTTCATAATAATGACATAATTAAAATGATAAAATCAGATTGAAACTGACTATATAATTCTAAATCTAACAAAATGAAATTACGTATCAAATCAAACGCCATAACCGAACCGAACAGTACCCAAAACCAAACAAGATCCTTGATAGGTCTGTTGACACGTGGCAACTAAAATGGGTTTGGGCCAGGCCCATCTACGTAAAAATAATGATTTCTTTATCAAAAGAAGTTTATCAATGATTATGATTCTCACGTACGGGAAGTTTTTGTTTTTAATCATGAACAAAACGAAGATATGAAAATTCTAAATGCAAGAAGACAAGAACTGAAATTGACAATATCGCTTGGTTTATTAATCAATCAACCGTTACATATCATATTCATATCAGCACATTAGTATATGTAATATATACGTAGAGAGAGAAGATGCGATAAGTAACGTACTTCTGCGTTGTTTCGGATGCAATGTTGGCGTTTCGGTATTTACGATATTGCCATTACCATAGATTGGGTCGTATTACGCGGGATTCAAATATCGGCGATTACTCTTTGTAACGTAGTGCTATTGGAATTTGGGTTTTATTTATTTTTGGGCCCCAAATCAGCGGCTCGACACGCCGATTTCTCATGTGCCTTAGATTCAATACATTTCGGACACCAAACAATCGCGTTTCACATGAAACCTGAATCTTGACCAAAGTATCTTTGATGTATGTACATACACACACACACAAGTGGATAGATCCCAGATTATACCATCTTCTATGCTCACGAAAAATGAACAAAATCTCGAGCTCTACTATATTACCTTTGATATGTTCCTGGTCAAGGCGTGAGGAGGTAAGAACACGTTCAAGACTGGGGCATCTGATGATATTTCGATCGTATCTCCGAGCTGCATAGTGTAGCGAACATGACAACCGTCGATATAGATCGAGCCGCGGTTGGAGAACCAGTTCACGTCCATGGACTGATCCGGTCTGACGAACCCGTGCATTAGACCAGGGGATGAACCGGGTGAGATGGGTTCTCTTACCATGTACTGAAGATCACGAGACGAAATTGGCATCACTGACCCACCTGCTGAGTGCATTGCCGCTGTGGAGCCGGCAGCAGTGCAGATTCTTAGACCGCTCGAGCGGGAGCTCACTGTTTTCGAGCATGACTCACCATCGTCTTTGCTATTAATCCTACCCCACATGAATAAAATGCAGATCGTGTGAGTTCAAAACACGATGCTTTGAACCTTTTTCTAGTCCCTGGTTTCTGTTTTTCTGTCAGTTGATGATTCAAGCTAACAAATGTGAACAATATTTCATTTTTGTGCATTAACAGGGCAAATGAAGACAGCGGTTTGAGCAAATGGTAAGGAAAAAGTTAAAAAGAGACTATATATGGTATAAATTTTTATATCAAATATGCGCTGATTACATCATGCATATGATAATTTAGAGGACGAGGATAATTTAGAGGACGAGGAGCTCTTACTTGAATGAGAACCTTGAAGCAGTGGCAGGACACGGGTGTGCAATCAAAACGTCATTGAGTGCCTGTGTTGTAAGCGGTTTTGAATTTAACTTCACCGCTATTCTGGACACTTTTGAAGGAACCCTTTTACCAAACAAAATGTCATCCAGAACCTGTAAGCAATGGACAGCTTGGTCATATCGGTTTACTGCAAACACGAAAAGGAATCGAGCCAAGAAAGGTACAGTCATGGAATCTTATGAATCTGTACTAACAATGAGGCCAAACTAAGGAGTAATGGGAACATAATCAGGTTACTGATTAATGGGTCCCTTTTTC
Organism: Tarenaya hassleriana; assembly: GCF_000463585.1. Taxonomy (NCBI): domain Eukaryota; kingdom Viridiplantae; phylum Streptophyta; class Magnoliopsida; order Brassicales; family Cleomaceae; genus Tarenaya; species Tarenaya hassleriana. The sequence continues at coordinate 931,983 of NW_010964598.1, read as the reverse complement.
TTGTTACCTGTTCAAAGTTTTCAACTGTAGCAGCACACAAGTGGCCGGTGCTTCTACTAGCATCAAACTGATCGCTCAATGCTTCAACCTGCAGTTGCCATCAAACACTAACTCATTTCAGCCCAGCGTTCTTTATAGTAGTTAATCAATATCAGGAAATGTATGGGATGAGGAAAGGCAAGAGACAGCTTTAACCTCTTCTGTTCGTGTTGGGTCAGAATTCACACCTAGGACAGGAACCGAGTCATCGATTAAATGGCTGGCCTGCAAGAGGGTGCCATCCCCGCCAACAGTAATGACCATATCGACGTCATGAATGGGATGCAATAAATCACTACGTGATATGGGTCTCCATTCAACCGGTTTCTTATGTAGTATCTCCTGGCAAAAATTTATAGCGTCTTTGTGGACAGTGCACCGACTCTCAAGATATCTAAGGACCTGTCACTTAGCCAAAATAAACTGAGTTGGCAAATGCGAACAAAACATCACAACCCATAGGAAGTGTCTACATATCCAAATTTCCAAACGGAGACCAAGAAACAACATAAAACCACACAAACCTCGTGCAAAGGCCAAGGGTGAGAAACCAAAATATGCATATCATTCAAACATAAAATCTCCCAAATTTTGCTCAGAACCTTGAGCCCACAATCATTAAACCCATAACACTTGCTAATATATTCTCGATTTCTCAAGAACACGAAGATACACAAACACACAGATGGAATGAGACAAACACAAAATGTGTTCTGCCCCACGTAAAACAGTTGGGTTTCAGGTGCCAGCGACTGCGGCATTTCATCGAACAACTTCTAAACGAAATCGAACACACATGAAATCATGCAGAAATTTTACGCAGTCCAGATGAGGAAATCGGTAATGTAATACCTGGGGGTTCTTGATGCGCGAGACACCTTCCGGTGGAAGAAACGGATACGGATCCAACGGTTTCAATAGAAGCAAAAGCTTCCTGATCGCCATTCCCCCTCTCTCTCTCTCTCGCCCACACAGCCGCCGGAATAAGACAAAACGGTGAGACTTCGGTGGTTTACGACTCCTTAGTAGTTTATATTAAAAGACCATGAAAAAAAAATAGCAAAGCCCAAACCCGAGGAATCCAGAAATGACCAAGTTAAACTCGATCCTGATCCGACCCGGTTAATTAACCGGATCCGGCAGCCCGATTCTAGGTTTTATTTTATGGACACGCAATTAAGAGTTGCCAAGTTCGATGAAGTCTCCCAAGACGCCGGTACCAATTATGGAAAAAGCCTAGATCTTGATTCTCTTCTCTCATGTGGAACTCTCCATGTTGCCATGTTTGAAACAATGCTTTGTCAATTTAGGGTTCATGAAATTTCGAGTGTATATCAAGCTCTTACTGATGAAGAATGTGAATCCACAAACTCCATTAACGTGTTTCTGGAACGATTTCACCAACACCCTTTCTGAAAACAAAGGGCCTTCTGCAAACTGCTTACTCCTCGGAGATTTGTGACATCCACATTGAAATGGGTCAAGATGAAGGGCGAATTCTGGCAATTACAGGAGCAAATGCAGTTTCAGTTTTTGGCCATGGTGGCATAAAAGAACTTATTTCATATTCTATCTGTTCAGCTTTTGGGGTTGATGATTAGGGTTTTCACCTGAAGGGATTTAACAAGTTCTTGCATGAAACATCGGATAGACAAGTTCTCAGAAGCGATCTAGATTCTCGGGGACAAAGTTTACCGACGGAAATAATAAACCTATCTTTAGCTATCCTATGTATAGCCTTAAAATATGCATGAAAATCCTCCACTAATTGATCCTTGTCTGGGACTATTCTTCAGAGGAAATATTTTCTTATAGTCTCTAATAGATGTTTATCCCTAACAATGAGCACAGACATCCGGAACTAGATTCCTGTTAACTTTTGGCAAATAGATGACACTAGGGATGGACATTCGGTTCGGATATTTCGGTTATTAACCGAATCGATCTATATATATCCGAATTGAATCGGATCGTATAAAATTAAATAATTGTTTGATTATGATTTTTTAAAATCCGAAATAATCGAACTCGAAAAAACCGAATATGAATTAACCATACCGAATATAACCGTTTATCTACCTATATATTAATAATTAATATATAATAGATATTAAATCTAATTAGAAAAAATAGTATAGTGATATTGTTTTATAACTATGCTATATAACAAATTGATATATATATATATATATATTCTAATTTAATTATTGTTTTATTATTTTCAATTTATTTCATTATTATTTTCTTATTTTAAAATTTTATGTTATATGAACATTTGAAAATAATAAAATTTATTTAAAATATTTTATTTTATTGTTTTTACGTCAAAACAAATTATGGTATATGTAACAACCCAGTTTTCAAAAAAAAAAAAAAAAAAAAAAAAACTGAGAACGTCCGTTCTGGACGACCCAGAACGGACGGACCGCTCACACAGACCAGACCGTCCGTTCCAGACCGTAGAACGGACGGACCAGAGTGTCGGCAACGACCAAAACGACGACTTCCGTCCGGACCAACTTGAAAGCGACCCCAATGCACTAATTCGACCAGGAAATCCCGACTTTTTGACTTTGTGCATGATTTAGTCCCCATTCGTGTCATAATTTGGCCTAATCCGAACCAAATCGCCATTTTCTCTCTCCCTCTCATGTTCTTCATTTCTGAGCGAAAATTCTCTCTCAAATCCGAACAATTGACGCTCAAATCAGTTCCTACAGAGCAAGAGAAACATCACCAAGCTTTCCATTCAACACCCATAGCACGGGCTTAACCGAGGTGAGTGAATTCGAGTTTAATTCGGAGGTCTATTAGACATGGGGTTTTGGGTTTTGGGTGATTTCGTGTAAAATTGATGATTGATTTGTGTTCTAATTGCAATTCTATGAGTTTTAGTGTAATACCCATAGTGAATCGTGCGTGTTGGTGTGTTTTGGTGAGAATCCGAGGACCAGAACGTCCGGTCTGAGGTCAGACCGTCCGTTCTAGGTCCGCAGAAGAAAACGCGAAGTCTGGAGGTTGAAGACGACTCCC
>NW_010964598.1:928106-928713 GCF_000463585.1 Tarenaya hassleriana | reverse complement strand
GAGGAAAATTGAAAAATATGATAAGACGGGTCTAATATGACCCTGGTTAAAATTATGAAAAAGTGAAAAATATAAATTATACCGGAATTACGGGCCAGACCGGACCCCACGTAGTCTGGACCCAAAATGAATAATAGGTAAGATTAGAAACCACGGAATGAACCGAACTGGTTATCCGGGCGGACCGGGGCCAGCTAAGTCATACCGGAGGTACAATTCGGTAAAATCGATGAAGAGAATGAAAGAAAATATATAAAGAAATATAAAAGACTACACAAGCGGAAATGCATGTATAGTAAATAAACTATATGAATGCATGTGATTGGGGTAGCTGGCATGGCACTAGCGTTAATTCGGAAGGGTTCGGATTAACGTTTTAGCGCGTGATTGTAGAAACGGACGTTTGTGAATGATTGTACGATGTTTGCGAGATTGCGTCCCATCTACGGGCCATCCGATCCGGGTCGGATGCCACCCGTATGGGATATGATTGTGAATCTGGCGATGATATAATCGCGCCAACGTCCGAATGACAGGACGGTTATGGGCACCCCGATGACTTGCGTGGATAGCCGATTGGGGTCGGTACTATTGCGTGACGAGGAAC
>NW_010964598.1:884817-928096 GCF_000463585.1 Tarenaya hassleriana | reverse complement strand
TAGCGACGGAGCGGATTCCGGGAGATGAGTCTCCCGAGGATGAGGCAATACATATACCTGAGATTCGGGTGGATTGTGGTCCCCCGAGGAGGTGGTACGGACTTACTCTGCCAGGTTCGGGCCCGAACCTGACAAGTATTTCCGCGGCGGATGGTCGGCGAGGGAGAGTTGCAGCGATTGGCTCTCTCGTTATAGTCGACGGCGTCGGTTGTAGCCGACGTCAGGTGAGCTCCGGTATTGAGAGGTGACATCAATGCCGGAGTGGGGACACGCCTAGCATCGAGAGGTGCCATCGATGCTAGGGTGGGGTGATGTGTTCGGGCGGAGAAAATAAAAAGATACTTATGTCGGATTCCGAGTGTGTGCGGAGTAGATGGAATCCGAGGAGAGAGGTGGTTGTGCTACGCACATGGGGAGTACCTACCTACGCATGGTGCGCGTAGAGACGATTTGACGGACTCTGTCCTGCGACTTGTCGTACGGCCGACTTGTCGTACGGACTTGATTGTGATTGCTGCATGCTTACAGTGATTATGTGTTAAATTCCTGTTTATTAGAATATTAGTACATACACACATATATCTATATGTTTGTGCTTTCCCTGGCACCATGAGAATAGAACTCCGGGTTACGCCCGAGTTCACTCTCTAAGCAATTAGCTTAGGACGTTGTTACGCAACGTTTCAGGCCGTGCGCAGCAGTAGCCGAGGAGCGGACATCGGAGACCTGGGCAGAGCACATCTACAGATCATGTATAAATACGTATTTTGATACATTTATATTTTGGGGAACGTTTTGAATATATCGGTGGTAGACTTTGAGATTTGTAATAATTTGATTACTACCACTCGATTATGTGTATTTATAACTAGGAAATAATGTATCGTATATGTATGTAAGAAAGTTTCTTCCGCTATACTCTGAGAATAAAAGTTTTAAACTCCCGCGGATTTTTGGAAATGCAATTTTTATTTTATTTGTCCATGTGGCGCAACTCGTATTGCGGGATACGGGTTTCGGGTGTCACAGTATAAATTTATATTTTGTTGTTTCATATTTTAAAGATGTTCATAATGGTATTTTATATTATATCTTGTTTGAATAATTTTTTTATTATAAACATTTCAAAAAAATAATAGTATAACCGAATCTTTATTTGGTTATAATTTTAAGTATATAAAACCGAATTGAATCGAATAAAATTAAATAACCGTTTGGTTATAAATTTTTAAAACCTGAAATACCCAAACTCGAATTAAAATTAAAGATGACCTATTCAGCCGAACTTCGCCCAACCCTAGATGACAGGACGTATTATTCTTTCTCCTCTAGTGTCTATAATCAAAGTTGAAGACTAAATTCTGATTCTTTCACTTTTTTTGGGGGATGACTGTTCTAAGAATTGAGAATCTTTCTAGCCACTTCGATTAAAGCGGCGGGTTGATATTCACCTGTCCATTGAAGGAGTTTCGGTTTTCTCAAATCTCAATACGATTAAACCGAAGCTGAACCGAGATAATTTTCTCCTGAGTATTTGTGTTTAGTTTCCTCGGTTCGATTTCGGTTTTGGTTAAGCAATTAGGTTTCGGTTACATGTTTTTCAGATTGTCATTCGGTCATTTTAGGCTTAGCTGAACTAAACCGCAATCTGTGTTGTTTCTTGTAACTAAACCGAATTCAAATCGAACCACATTTCAAAAAAAAAAAAGCTTGATGACGAAATTTTCTGGGTATTCAAATCATACCGTATTAAAATCGTACTGTTTCTTGTAAAAGATATATGATCTCTATACGGTTAGGTATGTTAATCTACGATAACCAGCTCTAGTATAAATCTGAACCGAAATTATTGGACAAAGCATTCTCGAACTTGAAAACTCGGCATTTTTTCAAGTACTGTATCTTGTTAGATATTTAGAATTATTTCTCTATTTTTAAACTAAGAGGATATGGTACGAATATTTATAATTTGAGACTATAATTTTTTAAATATGATTATAATTTTTATTTAAATTCATTTATAATAATAACATAATAATGGTAACTATTTTATGAAAATTGGCAGAGAAAATCTGAAATATTTACGAAAGCAATGATAATGGTAGTAAGTACTATGAAAACATTGATAATGATAAGGAAGGTAGCCCTTCATATAGGTTCGAGTATCAATTTTGAGAGAGATATTCACATAAATGTCCAATGAACTTCCAGATAAAAAAAAAAATAGTAAATAGACTTTCATACTAATATACAAATTAAATTCTGCATACTTTTTAATAATTATATCAATTCTAATGTGATTTATCAAATGATTTTTTTGTTTTGTTCTAATCTAATTAGGAAAGTCGTGAAAGGGGAGAGTATTTATCCAAGGAATTTCTTTTGTTCTAACGGACAATATATATAAAAATTAATCTCTATATATAAATTTTTTGCTTCAACCTCTATAACTCTCGAACCCTAATTTTCTAAAAAATCTGCTAAATAACATTTTTATCACTCACTAAAAACCTCTGTTTAATGTGGAGATCTCTCATTTATTTCCTCCATTTAATGAAAATTTTTCAAAAAGAAAAATGGATAAAACTAAAGAAAATCTTTTCTTTTTAACCAAAGGGATTCAAAAAATTGGTTATAACTAGAAGAGAGCCGCGCGATGCGCGGGTTTTTCGTTTTTATTGTTAAAATATTTTTTATTATAAAAAATTATTGATATGAATATAGTAAAATATATATATATATATATATAGAAATTTATATATATATAGCAAAAATTATCTCAAATTGGTTTTTCTTTGTTTAAATATCATGTTTAAAAGTATTTTCTCTATATAAATAATTGTTGACAACGAAATGTTTAGCATAAGAATATTTGATTCATAAAAAATGTAGTTAAATTAATATAAAAAAGAGATTATTTTTATAAAAATATATTGTTAACACCATGTTATTCAATAAAAAAACCGAAAATTGAAATATAAAAATTGGAAGAATTTTGCAAATTGATATATCTATTGGGGAGTTAACAAATTCATATATTTTTTAAGTTTTTTTATAAGAAATTGATGTATTTATTTGAACTTTTTAAAATAAAATAAATTATTAAATATCAAAATAAATAAATATATACATATATATATATACATACATATACATACTTATATACATATATTTATACATGCATATATATATATAAATACACATATATCGATTTTTTTCAAACGAATTTATGTAAATGTACCACTTTCTAAAAACTATCGAGTTTTGATATAAAATACACTAAAATTTAAAATTTACCTCAATTCATTACTGAGTCATGGAATAAGTAGCAATGTATATATGTGAATGGACCTTATTTTTAAATCATATAATAAATTTAGTTTCGATTGTAGTTTTAAATTTAATAAATAATGATGATATTTATGATGACATATATTTATTTATACATATTTTATAGAGAGTTTATTAGATGTTACTATTTTCAAATATATTAAGATATTATATGTATGGCTAGATGTATGACATTATTATTGTTATTGTTATTTGAGAAATTTCCAATTATTATTATTATTACAAGGATTTAAAAAAATACACAATTATAGCAAAGTTCTGAAATAAATACTAAACTTTTTATTTACATAAAATAAAATGTATAAATATACATGCATAAACATACAAACACATGTACATATATATATATATAATTGTTATGTCATATTTTTTTATTTATTATTGTAGTATATTTTTATTTTATTTGACATTCTTTTTAATATGCAAAATCAGATAAAAAAAAAGTTGTGACGTCAATAATAATAATAATAGAAAATTATATTAAAAACATGTAAATTGCTAAAATGTTCTACAGACAAAAATAACTTATAAACTTTTAGATTTAATTATTTACTTGTTGAAAATGTCATAATCGTTGTTTAATTCATCGAGGTCTTCGTCATCAGCACCACTCACTCATCATGCTCCTCCATCAGACACTTCCATTGGGACTCTAACCCTCCTCCATCTGATTATGTGAATCCAGCGTCTTCGATCATGTCATCTCCTCCCCCAACTCCATTGGACTTCATACCTCCTCTCCCACCACCAGTACTCTCAAGCCCACCACCTCTGCCGGATGACCCACCGCCGACCGATCCTACGCCTGTAGTCTCCTCGCTGCTGCCGGCCCCGATCAAATCCACTTCCCGTCCTCCTCCACCATGGACCCTATAATGTAGGTTTTAAAAACGAAGCCAAAATAAAAACACTCTCTAAGCTTGAGAAACGTGGAATAAAATTATAGTGAAGCTTTCGACCCAAAAAGCTGAAACACCCTGCGTCAGGACCAGTGAAATCACCTCCGGCCCCACAGGCAATCCCTCCTGGTTCTACGAGCCTGTTCCATGCACCACCTTCCATACTTGCTCTGCTCCAGGCATGCCGACGCAGTCTCTGTCGCTTCCGTGAAGTTTACCGTACATGCGTTCGTCTAATTTCTCTGTCAAATCAGGTAAAATAAAATCCGCGGTTACATTTAATTTGATCATTTTTTTCCGAATAATAGAAAATATAATTAATTATATCGACGCATGGGTGGCTCAATCATTTAGATATTAGATTATTTATTCTGCAATGACGTTCACCAATTTGCAATGGTATTTAATCTGATCATTATTTTTCCAAATAATAGAAAATAGAATTGATTATATTGTGGACGTAATTAATTTTGCAAAAAAAAAAAACGGCGCATGGTAAGGGTTCAACCTTTTGGTTTTAGATGGATTATTAACTGTTTTCGTTCAGTGGGTCAATTTTTATTTTGCCAAACCAAAAATATTTATTAATATCATCATTTTCCATGAACCCTTTAGCTTGCCATTTAATTATATTGTAAATTTTTTGGTACTTAGCTTTTAAACCATTACCATTAAATCACTTCACGGTTTTGGAATGTAAAACAAAATATTAATACCGTCATTAACGTATTCGTTTTTTATCCAACATAAATTTAGCATTTAATTATATTTTTTATTTTTGGTTCTGAAGTCAAGACATTAAATCATATCACCATTAACATACGACACTTTTGTTATATTGTATAATTTAAATATATTTTGAAATAAAAGTTTTATAAATTAAAAGTGTAAATAAGATTTTATAAGCTTTTATATAAAATTTTCTTATTATAATTTTCAAGATTATTATTATAGTAATCATTTTACAGTAAATTTTGTAGATATGAATTTAGTAAAAAAATAATTCTTTTTATAAAAAAGATTATATTTGTTTTTTAAACAATGATATGATATTTTTTTGTTCTTACATGTATCGCCTGATTCTTTAAAATATCTATTTCTATTTAAAGAATTTTTAATAAGTTGAAAGTTTTGATAAATATAACTATTATATAACAGTTATCCAACTTATTAGTTAAGCCTGTTATATAATAATTATCCAACGTATCCAACTTATTAGTTAAGCCTAATTAAGCCTAATATATATATATATATATATATTAAGTTAATCACATACCATGATTTAAAAAATATATTATTCATAATTTATTTCAATATAATCTTCTTTAAATTTTCAATTTTTTATAAGTGTGCAATTATGAATCGTCTAAAATAAAAAATTATAAATATAATATTACATACTTTGAATATTAGTCACATTCATGTATCTTTTTTTTTAATTAAATAAACTGTATAAGCACAATAACTTGTTATTAAAATTAATGTAAAAAAACACATGCGTAATCCATTAAAGATACAAATCTAATCAACACAATATAAATAATAAAGAAATTAAAATTATATGCGAATATGCATCCTACAGAGACGTTTTTGGTGAAGGAACTCCAACCCTCTCGGAAGCCAGCCATTTATAGATTTAAATGAGAGATTAGTATGGGGTGGAAAGAATATTGTTAAACTGTTATACCTTTTATATATACACATGAAAGGGTGACGAATGATTCTGATCAATACATCGAGAATGTAAACACAAAAAAAAAAAATACTACATATAGTTATAGGATAAGAGGGTTAAGAGGGAGAGTGACAAAAGCAAATATGAAAATGTTTAGAGGAAAACTAATATATTGAGACGAAGACATTAATAATATAGATCAATTAGATCAATTAGACATTAATAATGTTTAGGGGAATTTAAAAATTGCAAATAACCAAAACATAATACCTATAGTTAAAGAAAGTTTTAAATAATAAATAAAAATTATCACATGGATGATGAGGTGGAAAATCTAATTAAATGTTTATACTAATGAAGATTTTTAATAACCAATCAAGATCTCAAAAACTTCCAACTAAGATTCTTAGGTGGCTTCACCACAATCATTTAAACTCCTTTATTAATATATATAGATTTTCAAATTGCAAAATTTTGATAGATTGGAAGAAAAAGATGCCATTTCGAAGGAGAGTAAGAGAAAGAAAAATGATTTCGAATGAGAGCAAGAAAAAAAATGGTTTCAAAGGAGATTAATTAGGGAAAATTCAAAACGGGGATAAAATTTGAATAATTGATTTGAAGTGTTTCATCTTCTTCAACATATTCATCGTTTAAACAAAAAACAAACATATTCATCGTTAGGAGAGAAAAAATGAGCTAGAATGATAAATTTAAGGTAATAGAATATTGAGATATATGGGTCACATGGGATATTTTAAAACATATGGATTATATGAGTAATATGATCATGTGGGTCACATATGTCAACTTCAATTATATTAATCATAGAATAATATATATAAGTCATAGCGAATCGTATGGATCACAAAGTTAGCACATGTAGTGAAATCAGTACGAGAGAGAAAAAATAGAACGGTAATATAAGTAAAAATTTATAATAATAATAATAATAATAATAATAATAATAATGGATGAACTGGATTTTTTTCATGCGAGTAATGAATGATATGATAAGATCTTGCAATTAGTTCACATATATACACTAAAAGCCATCGTACCAAACATTGTGTTCGTTAGCTAGGAGAGGAATCTCCGGTCTAGAATCTGGTAGACAAGTGGGGTTGGTTTCAAATCAAACCGGCCCGGTTATGTAAGGAAGACCGACCGACCAACATATTCATTTGCTTTCGGTCCTGGCATTGAAAATAATTATGCATGTGTTAAGAATTACATCTCTTGCGTTGAAATTTTTCCCACGTGAAAATGTCACATTTAATGGCCATTTTGACCTTGACAAAATTCAAACACCGCCATAATGTTGTCCCGGGCTTGTCTAATTCTATAATAATATCGAAATATAAATATTGTTTATCCTTTTTCACGTAATAAAGCAGAATCTTATGACAAAAAAAAACGAATAAAGTAAAACTTTACTATATTTACACCAACTTGATGTAACGTCATCCTTCACTCTACGAACAAAAAAACCCTATTGGGCAAACAAAAAGAAAACTAACCACTTTCTCAGTGAGTTCTGAGCTGCATACATGCATACATACATACATACATACATACATACATACATACATACATACATACATACATACATACATACATACATACATACATACATACATAATACATACATACATGCATACATGCATACATGCATACATGCATACATGCATACATGCATACATGCATACATGCATACATACATGCATACATGCATACATGCATACATGTATGAGTATATACAATTAATAGATGTACAAAAGCATTGGCAGTAGTAAAACATTGTTTATTTTAAGGATTTTTGGGTTGAGGTATATAAATCTAAATCTAATTAAATATAAAATAAATTTATTTAAATTAAAAATGTTTTAAAATACAACCATGTATGAATTTTTTAAATAAAATATCAAATTTTAATTGAATATGAAAAAACCAGGTAAATTACTAACTTATGATATGATGACGAAGTGTTCATATAAATTTTCAATTTTGTTAATATATATATATATATATATAACTGTGATATTTCGATTAGTTTATACAAAACCAAAATTAAACCAAACCAAATAATATCTAGATATACTATATTTGAATAACCTGATTCGACCTAATTCTTTTTAAATCAATTTAATCAAATTCAATTTGAATATAAAAATCAAATGAAAATGTAATTGAAAACAAAAATCTCTTCAAAAAGCATTTTAACCGAAAAATCTAAAAACAAACTAAAATGTGACATAAATATTGAATAATATTTTTTTCTAAAATTAAAAAACAAAAATAACTAAACCAAAATTTAACCCAAAACCTACAAATCTGTCCTAGTAATAAGTTTGTCGTGAACAATCATTTGCATGATTCGTGTGATAGTGTGATACACATTGATTTGTTGTTATGACTTTTGTATAAAATAATATTATATGAAATGGAAATGTAGAAAGAATCAAATGTCAAAAGTTTCGGATACCAAATATATCCAAGCAAAGAGGCAAACTTGCAATATTTATAACGAAGGACAACATAAATGGACGGCTCCCATTAGCATGTCCGATTTTTTTTTTTTAAAATTTATTTGGGGACAAAACCTGTCTCACGAATTTGCAACACACTAACACCAATTTGTGTGCGCGTTTTTTCATTAGTGATGCCGCTATCTTTTGTACTTTGATCGTGCATTAGTGTGTGGACAAATTATATATACTAATGCTTTATTAGGGTGAGTTAATTTCGGAATATAAAATAGAAGATTATATAATTTCGTGACTCTAAATTAGTTAAATTGATGGAAACTCACTTGCATATTAAGGTTTGTAAAGAAATCCAAAATGTCAATTAACCAGGACACACCTTTTCACATTAAATTCTTGTAAAAATAGGGTTTTCATGTCTAGAGACGAAAAAAAGTTTCCTTTTGTGTAAGTAATTATTATTATATTTTTCATACCAAAAAAAAAATATTATTATATTTTGTTTACGATAATTTTAACTTTTTCAGTCTCGCTAATCCTTTAGATCCGGAAGTGAGTAACTTAATAGTAAATATAAAAAATTATTTTATATAAATCACATTTGCTGAGATTTTTCTCGAAATAAATTGATAAATTATCTATTTCGGATATAACAAATACAATTTTTGTTTGTAGATATTTATCTTAAATTGTCGGAAAATAGTATAATTACCTCATTTTGTATTTATTTGCAATTATTTTTCAGCGGTAGCAAGCCCTGGATATTCTCCTATATTATGCAAGACTACTAGGAAAACATCAGGCATACCATATCTCTGAATAGATAAATAGATAGATGTAAGATATATAATATTTATTAATTCTAGTATTTTTGTAAGAAAGCAAATAAGTATAAATAAATAAATTTAGTAGTTCTATTGTAAAAAAAATGTTATTTTACTTAAATATTTTTTTTTATAAATTAGGCCTACATGTTCCAACCCTTTTTATATTTGTTAACATATTTTTCATAATTAATGATACTGTTGATATATATATATATATATATATATATTTATATACGTTGTAAAAAGTACGCTTCACAGAAATACAGCTAAGACAAGTATCGTTGTGACAATCCAACTATATATCATAATATTAAACTTTTTTTTTATAAAGACCGATCATAATATTAAACTTGTACTTAAAAAATCATTATATTCCGTTAATTTTAATATAAAAAATAAAGTATGAAATCAGAATGGAAATTTATTTTGAAATCAGGGTTTTACCTTCGTAGTGGGATACAACATGGGAAAATTCGGTAATGGAAATGACAACTCCGGTACAATATCTTCTGGAGCTGGCAGGCAATATCTTTTTTTTTTTTTCCAAAAGAATTAGTATTTACATATAAAAATAAAGGTATTTTTTATTTTTCATTTCATTAACAACACTTTTTAAGAATAATAATATTCTATGAAAGATAGAGAAAAAAAAAAGTGATCCAAAGCTTAAGAGTATTGATAAAGTTTAGCTAAACTACGTGCATGGATGGAAAAAGGTCAGATTACGAATCGTGACCGTTCTCTACCTCGCGCGTGGTCTAGACGCGACACGTGTCAACTATTATAAAATAAAATACTATTAATAAGTATTATTTATTTCTATAGTCCATAAATTGGGGTTGATAACTTCCATCCTTATTTATAAAAAATAAATGGAATAATATTACAGTTTTTAAATTAATTTAATTTAAAACTTAAAATTTTAATTTTAAATAAAATTTAATAAAATAAAACGATAAAACTAAATAAATATAAAACTTTCTATAGCTAAAAAATTGTCGAACAACTTAAAATTGCCTTTATTATGTAGTAAAATATTCGTCTTTAATCGAATATAAGATATAGTTTTGTTTTTATTATATATAATGTTATGGTTTACAATCATGATTTATATTGTCCATAATTCAGCAACTTTATTTTTTTATATGCAAAAGTCAGGATTAATTTTTTTTTGTTCTGATGGCGGTTTGTCAACAAATTACACTATCAACGAAATTGAATGAAACGTTTTTTTTAATCAATACATAAATAATAAATTATGAGAGCAATGGAGTTTGACCAAAGCGTTTCAAGCGACACCGGAAATATCTTTTTTATTATTTAACAAACTTTTCTCTCTTTTTTTTAAATAAATTTTTGTTTCATGTTTTTTTATCTTTTTAAATACTAGAATTCCAATACTTTACAAGTTGCAGCCTTTCGAAAAGAATCGGTATTATTATCCATATAATTTTTGTTAGGATTTCACTGTTAAAGCAATGTAAAATGAGGTACCAAAATAATTTTAAACACATTTTTTTAATTTTGAAAATTCTATATCCACGTAATTTTTATTTTTGATTTAGGTTAATTTTAAAATTTATTTGGAGTATTGATTATATTAAAATTTGTGTATTTTCAAAAGTTTTGATTTTTATTTTATTTTTTTTTTGAAATATCTAATCTATCTTAGTTCCGGTTAAATTAAGAAAATATTTTATGTTAAATCTTAACTATCATATAAATGTTTTAATTTTGGACTGAAATTATTCCGGTGACGCATGTAAAATAAATCCATGCCTGCAGACAGATATACGTGTTAGTTTGTCAGTGCGTGCATTAAATTAAAATGTGCTTGTGCTTATAATAATAATAATAACGATAATAATACTAATAATAATAATAATTAACAGTAACGAGGAGGAGGAAGTTATTGACTATAATAATGATAACAAATATTAAGCAATTAAACAAGTAAAAATGTGACGGGTCACATGATACCCAAGACCAAAAAGTTACACACACAGAGGGCATAAACCATAAAGGTTCTTTTCGCGTTTCCTTATTATATTAATGTTCCGTTATATTTTTTATTACTAGAATTACCATTTTCAAATTTTTGTTTTATTGATTCTACCTTTTTTTTTCCCTTTAAAACTATATCAATTTGGTTATTATTTCAATTTGTTTGGATCGTATTACAGTCGTATTTCTCATATATTCAGTTTTTATTAATTAATTAATTATTTTCATTTATTTATGTTTTTTATATTCAAGTTAAGTTCAATTCAATTAATCTAATTTAAACGTAACATATTTAATCAATTTTGACTGAGTTTGATTTAAATATAATTATATATTATTTTGATTAATACCTTAATGTTATTCTAATTATTATTATTATTAGTTGTTAATGTTAAAGATATAACCAAATTAGATATTACTTTTCCTTATCTATGGTAGATTAGTATGGGCGCATAGCCAGTTTTTTTTTATTATTTGGATAAAGTTTCCACAATTTTAAATGTATATGAGGTATTTATTTCTTTTAATAGGTTTCAGATAAATTTTACGATAAGTTTTATTAAAAATCCATTTTTTTTAAAAAAATGTTACCAAATTGATATGGTAGGCTTGGTAGCCAGTGCCACCATTAAAATTGTGTAACAAAAAGTTTGTGTATAAGTAGAATCTCATTGCTTTTTTAAATAAATAAAAAGGCATTATACAGAAGAGAATATGTTGGATGATTAGTATATCATTATGTGAGACAGAAATAAAATTAATATTCAGAATACCTTAATAATATTTCTCTTTGTCAACAGATTTTATAGTTTATTATTACGAATTTTTTGTAACAAAAAGATAAAAAATGGTATATTTATAATTAAAATATAGATTCGATATATCATTGCCTTTATGGGAGCCATTTTGTTTTTGCTTGGGAAAAGAAATTTTAAAGGAAAAAAAAAAAAGGAATTCAAAAGGAAAGAAAGGGGAACAAATTCCCTCCAAATGATTGGGCCAAAACCAAAGAAGGTCTCTCTCTCTCTCTCTCTCTCTCTATATCCCTCTCTCCGCGCGAAAAGACGATTCTTAGGCTTTCACTCTCTCTCCTCTCCTCTACCCTGCTTCTATAAAATCTCCAGAATTCGTTCCTCTCTCTCTGTCCAACGATCAGTTCCTCACTCGCTTGTTCTCATCGACCTGTGGATTTCTCCGGGATCTCTCGAGCGGCTCAGGTTAGCTTCTAACTCTGACTCGTTATCGTATTCCGTTTGCGAGATTCGTGATCGATTTGGTTGAGCTATTCCATTCGTATTTGTTTCTTCGATTGTTGTTGTTTGTCTTTTTTGTTCAATCGTATTGAAGTGATTGGATCCGGTGTCTAGAGGCGATCACTGAAATCCTGGGGGGGGGGGGGATCTGCTCTGCCTTTCGAATCTGTAACTTATTCTACTTGATGTTTTGTTTGAAATTAGGTTTTTGAAGTGAGTTTTTAGCCGAAGTGGATTGAGTTCTTTTCTCTGGCTCCGAGTTCGTAGAGATAGGGTGGGAATAGATTCGAATTAGGAATGAACTGTGAAGAGATGATAGATTAATTCTAAATAGATGATTGATTTTTGGTCAACAATTTAATCACCGGTTGCGAAGTTGCATCTTCTATAAAACTGAATTAAAATTTGAAATCTCTTAGGTAATTGGTTTAGAGATTAATGATTTACAAATGCAAAACATGATTGAGATCTTAACTTATGCTTGCCGATAATCGGTGGAGAAATGGATTTTCAAAAATCGACATAAAAGCCTTTCTTTGAACATATAAGTAGGAAAGCTACTTCACCTTGTGCATATCCTTATCAGATTCCGGTTACAATCTTTATTCTGATAATTCCAGAAGTTTTCTACCACACATTTGTGAGAAACAAAAAGTACCTTTAAATAGATAATCTTCAGACCTAAAGGCTGACGATGTTCATTCATCTCAATTACTATGGACCCAATCCCATTCTAACACAAGCCTATAAATGAATTTCCAAACTGTGGATTTACATGTCACGTATAATCTAGCTAGAGGCCGCGTCTTTGCAGAAATAAGATTTTTTTATCGTGAACACTCCAAAGATAATGGTCGTGGATTTTTAGCCATCACAAAAGTAAATCTAAATCTCTTTTGAGAAAGAGAAAAGATTCCAAAACAAATGGACCCCATGTAAGATTTGGGTGTAAACATCAGAGACAGTTTGGAATTTGCCCAAAAAAAAAAAAGGGGTTAGTTTAGAGGTCTGCGTGCAAATATTTCAGAGAAATGGTCAATCTAGAGTTCTTGATTCACGTATCCAGGCGGGATCCACAGGATGGTGGAGGCCGTACCTACTTGGATGAGTCACTGAGTATTCTCTCTGAGCTATAATTTTGGGTTGGGCAGTCTTCACGAGATCTGCAATCACAAGCATTCTATTTATCTTTTGATGCTCTGTCACTTGTTTCTCGTGTTTTTCTTTGTCCAATTCTTTTATTTTGCTCACATGTCTTATGGTTCTCCTCTGATGGGGAGAGAGAGCGTGAGAGAGAGAGAGAGAGAACGAGGTAGATATTTTATTTATTTCCTTTGTCTATTTGACGAAGACTAGAGAGACTTCTTCCCTACAAGAGTCAAAACAAAATCTTTTCTTTAAAAATATCGTATCTCTCTTTCAGGAGCTATATGTGACGTTTGGATTTGCGGTTTAAAAATAGGTGGACCACCAAACCATTCTTTCGCTTTCGTTGCCTTTTGTTGCCGACTTGTTATTGGTAGAGCGCATTCTGTCCACAAAAATAGCAATTCTTATTTTTTCGATATCAAGAGTCCCACAACTTTGGCCCATTACATTTTTCTTGATCCGGAATCAATCTTTCATAATATTTTTATAGTTGTAAATCACCTTTTTCCTATTTAAAAGGACCTACCCGCACCCGAGGTAGTGCAAAATGTTTTGCATCTTCCCACCATTAGAGCTACCTTGGTAAGGTGTAAGCTTTTCGCACGAGTTTTCTTACAAGTCATGACTTACAAGACGCATATCCAGAAAGATCTGAGACTTAAGTTTCTATGAAACATTTTCGACCCCACCTCGACACACATTGTTTCTCTAACTTTGTTTTGGTATCCGAGTATCCGAGAATTTTGGATCAAGGTTCAAACTAATTTTAGAACCATGAGTCAACTATGATTTGGAATATATGTATCTTCTCAAACTTGAGATTCGAATTCGGGACGAAACAAACACTTTGTATCCCATTTCACCGGCTAAACTATCCAAGTTTGAGCTTGGTTATCTAGCTTGTGTGATAGTTGGCTTTGATTTTGAAGCCATTTCTTACATAACCTATCGCGATTCATGCAGTGTTAGAAGCTTGATACTCCAAGGGGTTCTTCAAAGTCTAGGCCATTGCAGTCTTTGTCACTAGAATGTTGTAGAAATTCAAACGTCCATCTACCCATTTTTCACATATTACAAACACTTTTTGACAAACATTTTGTTCTTTTTCTTCGAATTAACGACAATATAGTTGCTTCTTGATTGGCATTTTAAAGCCGGTGGTAATTTATCACATTTGGAATATGTTTAGTATCTATGCTAGTGTTTTATTTCCTATTTCTTAACTTCAATCGGGATCTTAGCAGAAAATATTCCCTCCAGTATCAACATCTCTATTTGAAATTCTATGGAACTCCAGAACCAGGCGCCGTTAAGGTAAAAATATTAACAAATTTCTGATAAATCTACAGATCTTAGTAAAAACGAATCTGGATTATTGTTTATAGTCAATTTGATTTTGATGTTACCTCCCGACAAGGATGTTCTTTCGCATGTAACTTGGTTTGGTGTAGACCCAGTCATGTTTCGTCCAGACCAATCATATGTTGTCCAAATGTCTTTCGTGAACTTGGCCATTGCACGGTTTAATTGTTTCTTGTCACGGTATAAGCTTGAATTTCTACTTCTGGATGAAAAAGCCCTTTAAATCAAATCAAATACAAAATAGTTTTTGAGAATTTTATAGGGTAACTTAAGAGTGATGTTTCTTTGTTTTGTGCTAGATTCATTTATTCCCATAGCAGTAAGGGTCGGGAAAATTTGCAGATCGTGGTACATATTTCAATGCCAAATTAAATAAAAAAAAACTCGGTATGCTAAAAGATGATGTTTCCAGAAATTAATTCTGACGAACAGTGTGTACGTTTCATCATCTTGGTGATATTTCCCAAGATGAAATCCGACCAGAAAAATTTAATCTCATGGAAAATGTGCCTCCGGGTAGAGAAACGGGTCCATCTCAGTTGTCTCTCTTAGTGGAGGATATTTATTTTCGTGTACATTGGCCGAAGGAAAAAGAACGGGAAAAAATTGGGGTTAAAAAGATTGGTCAGGCAAAGGAGCGGCTCCAGGATCCGGATAGCCCCGGGACCCACGGGGCAAGTTGGTCTATAAGTAGTAGAGAGAACCCTTCAATGATTGCGTCATCACATACTAGTAATAATCACTGTCAAACTAATTATAAAACATTTCTCCTTTTTTTTTTAGATATATGTTTATTTATTTAAGTTCTGCAGTTACTTGATTTTTTTTTCATAAATACCGGGGGACATCTCCGGCGTCGTCTCCCCTGGGTTATTCTCGTAAGCACCGTCTAATGTTTCATCGACGGTGATATATCCAATCCTTTGATAGTTTTTTGTCGAATTTCGAGATTTTAGAGTATAATTGGTTTGTACTGTTGATATAAAAGATTTCTCGGTCTCTCTGTTCTCGAAAACAGAATCTTTTGGTGTATCACTTGCATGGCTGTGAGGCTCTGTGTACCCTATAAAGCTTACACGAGGATTTTGTTGCTCCCTCGCCATTTTGTTGTCTCTCTCTGCCCCCTGATAATTTCTCTCCCACCGTATTTTTTCCTCTCCTTCTCGGTGTCTTCTTCCTCATATATATATATACACATATATTTTCTCCTTTCGTTTTTGGTTATATATATATATGTAAATATGCTGGTCCTCTCTTGCAGATAAAGACATGAAACCCACCTCAAGAAAAGCCGTAGTTTGAACTATAGGAAAAAGCCCAGCCTTTGTGAATTCCCAGGATCTTGCTTGCGTTAGGAATTACTGACTTTTTCTGAGTGACTGAGAAGGAGGGATTCAGGTGCCCTTTCTTCTTTCATGTTTTTTTGCGCGTATATAATGTTTCTCTGAGTTCAATGTGAGTCTTCACTGATTCCCCAAGTATTTTCCCCTTGAATATCCAAGGATATCGATTGTGATCAACCTTGTCATCTTAGTTTGCATACCTCTGTGCCTTTTGGGGTTCCTGACATACCAACAACCCCAAAATCATGTGGATCCTGTTCTGTTTGTTTTGGCCTTCGGTGTTGCCAATCTGTTTTTATAAGAATTTTCTTAATTAACGCGTATACTGTTAGATGCTTATTGAGATTGCTTCTTTTACTTTGCAGCAGATATGAAATTAGTGTATTGTCATAGACAATGACCTTCCAGATGTTACTATTATTTTAACATATGGCTACATGATCGTAGTTTTTATGTGGTGCTGATTTGCTTTACAACGAATGTAGGTGACGGTGGTTTCACGGAGCCCATAATTTGTACCAAGGTTTTCGGTATTAGGGTGAGCGTATGCCTGGAAACAAGTACAACTGCAGTTCATCCCATATACCGTCATCTCGAACGGAGCGACTCTTGAGAGAAAGAGAGCTAAGAGAGCTGAGGAAGAGCAATAGGGCTCTTAACTCCCACGAAGTGAATGGAAATCCAGAGCTCTTGGAGAATGACCTACGTTTAGAAGGGGACAGTTCTAGGCATTCATATGTTGAGCAATACTTGGAAGGGGCTGCTGCTGCTGCCAGGGCTCATGTTGATTCATGTGAACGGCAAGATGTGAGGCCTTATAGCAAGCAACGGCTGCTTGTCGTGGCTAACAGGCTCCCTGTTTCTGCTGTTAGAAGAGGTGAAGATTCCTGGTCTCTCGAGATAAGTGCTGGTGGTCTAGTTAGTGCTCTCCTGGGTAAGTGATTATTTTCTCATATAGTAGTTATATTGTAGAGAATGAATGTGAAAAACTGTTTTAGAATTCTTTACATGAGGATTTGAGTGTTATATTAGTAGAGAGGTTGATGTATATAGGGTGACCTTTTGAAGGTGTGAAGGAATTCGAAGCTAGATGGATAGGATGGGCTGGAGTCAATGTGCCGGATGAGGTTGGACAGAAGGCACTGACCAAAGCTCTTGCTGAGAAGGTAAGCGGGAGTGTCTTCTTGAGACGTTGCTAGAAATGAAACCTTTTCACTGTTGTGTGGAACTAGATTGTGAATGGTCTTATTCTCTTACTCAACCTTTTCTTTTCCTCACTGGACCATGAATAGCTTAAACTGCTTTCTTATCTTTCTTCTTCTATTTGCAGAGGTGTATCCCCGTATTCCTTGATGAAGAGATTGTGCATCAGTATTATAATGGCTATTGCAACAACATTCTGTGGCCACTTTTTCACTACCTTGGACTTCCGCAAGAAGATCGGCTTGCTACAACCCGAAGTTTCCAGTCCCAATTTGCTGCATACAAGAAGGCAAATCAAATGTTTGCTGATGTTGTTAATAAGCACTACGAAGAAGGAGATGTTGTCTGGTGCCACGATTATCATCTGATGTTTCTTCCTAAATGCCTCAAGGAATACAACAGTAAAATGAAAGTTGGATGGTTTCTCCATACACCATTCCCTTCGTCCGAGATCCACAGAACATTGCCATCACGATCAGAGCTGCTTCGTTCAGTTCTTGCTGCTGATTTGGTTGGGTAAAGTCTCTACTTGCTTCTACCTATTGCTACTACTGTGTCATGATAACAACATGCTTTAACATATTTTAAATTCTGATATTATATCGTAAACATATAAAAGTAAATAGCTTGGTACAAATAGCGTAATTAAGGATAATTAGCTAGGACTTTGATCAGTTAAGCTACCTATAGCAGGAAGTACATTCTAGCATGTCTAATCCTCTCTACGGGTTTTTTGATATAGCTAGCTAGATGGTGTTCTGTTCTCAATACTTTTGTCATTCTTTATGATATAGCTAGGCAGCAGGTATAGCAGGGCATTTCTGTTTAGCAATGGCATCCGATTGTCGATAAAGTTTCAGGGAACAATAGGTGGTGTGCAAATTTATCTGTGACAGAATACTATATGGATTAACCATTGACTCATTTGCTGATTGGATTATCCTTTAGCCGATGAATCTCTCTTGTTCAATAGGTAGGTATTGAGATAGTCATATGCTGCATCTATAGAATTGTGTTAACCTCATATACTTTGTGTACTTTCCAGTTTCCATACATATGATTATGCAAGGCATTTTGTGAGTGCATGCACTCGTATTCTTGGACTCGAAGGAACACCTGAGGGAGTTGAGGATCAAGGCAGGATGACTCGAGTTGCTGCTGTATGGCCAAATTTATAATTGTTTATTGCATTCCTTGATCCTTCACATCGTCAACTATAAGTCTATCACTTATCGGTACACACTGCCACTTTCAACGTCTTTGCTGACAACCTTGTAACAGCACTTGGTTTTGTTTCGTATCCCAGTTTCCCATCGGAATAGATTCTGAGCGGTTTATACGAGCACTTGAAGTCCCTGAGGTCCAACAACACATGAGAGAATTGAGGGAAAGATTTGCTGGCAGAAAGGTACCGCTGCTTTATAATCTTTTCATATTTAAAGCCTCAGGTACCAATTGAAGAAGAGAACAACCTCCAAATAGACGGTTATCATTTTAAACCTAACTGCACTTGAAGCTATTCAAGAGCTCTTCTGAGGTTGCTAAATGGAGGATTTACATTCAGTGATTCTTCCCTCCTCTTCACTTGATGAAATAACTCTGTTTGCAGGTGATGTTAGGTGTTGATCGCCTTGATATGATCAAAGGGATCCCACAAAAGATTCTAGCATTTGAAAAATTTCTTGAGGAAAACCCAACCTGGCGTGATAAAGTGGTCTTACTGCAAATAGCGGTGCCAACGAGGACAGATGTCCCTGAATGTATGCCTTCTGTCTGACTTTGACTTCCTTCTGTTTTCTGGTTTATAGTTTCTTTGCTTAGATTTGACATCTTTGAAATGGTTTCTGTTTCTGCTTCACTGTTGAAGCATTAGAAAATCTACAAATGTAAAAACTGAGTAGTTGCACTGAAATCCATTAATTTCTTATGAACTGGTTTGAATACAGGATAGCATGAAAATCATGTGACAAAACATTCAGTTACGTATAGTAGTCCATCAGGCTACCTAGGATGCTTTGTGTCGTTGATGTACAGTAACTTAAACACTCTTAAACGATACATGAATTTCCTTTTTGATATATGTGATTGTTTGCATCCTTGTGCTCCTTATAATTTTGTGATTTTGCAGATCAAAAACTCACAAGTCAAGTTCATGAGATTGTCGGACGCATTAATGGTCGTTTTGGGACACTGACTGCTGTGCCAATACATCACCTGGTCTGTTTCATTTCTTCCTACTTGTTCAGTTAGTTGGATATCATTATGGCTTCTGGTCAGCTTTAATATCTTTCATGGCAAGGGACACAACGTTGTCAGATTTGAAGCATTAACACAAGAGCTTCTGAGTATCATCGTATTTTAGGATTATGGATTTGGAAATGATTTTAGCTAATATGTTTATTGGTAAACAAAAGATTCCTAGTATCACGCTGGCATATATGGCGACATTATCCGGATCTTATAGCTTAGAATTGCAAAGTAAGGTCTTCATGTTGGTGTTGGAGCAGTTTTGATTACAAATCCCTTGTTGTAGTTGTCAGTTAAATTTCTAGGATATTGATTTTCTGGTAAGCAGACCCCAAATAAACTTGGGATTAAGGCGGTATTGTTGTAATGATTTTCTGATACGAATTTCCTCTTCTACCAGGATCGTTCTCTGGACTTTCACGCCTTATGTGCAGTTTATGCTGTCACTGGTAATTGTCTGACCACCAAGTTATAGTCAAATATACTTTCTTTCTGAATACAGTTTGATGAAGTGTTATCCTTGTGAGCTAGTACTGGTAAGCTTGATCAAAGACATTGCATCTGCAATGTAATAAGTTTTCTTCGTGCCTTTTCTTCAGATGTAGCACTCGTAACATCTCTGAGAGATGGGATGAACCTTGTGAGCTATGAATTTGTTGCTTGCCAAGAGGCGAAAAAGGGAGTTCTCATTCTCAGTGAAGTAATACCTCGTACTTCTAAGCCAAATTATGCATTAATTTTATATCGATATATCACTTACTGGGACCAAAGATATCTTAGTCGACATAGTTTTTATGTTATATATTTTCTTACATTCTGCGATCTTCAGAAAAAAAAGAACACATTATGTTTGTTTAGTCAAAACTTAACAAGTTGTATGTGTTCCACAGTTCGCAGGTGCTGCGCAGTCTCTTGGTGCCGGGGCCATTCTTGTGAATCCTTGGAACATAACAGAAGTTGCAGCTTCCATCGGACAGGCCCTAAACATGTCACAAGAAGAGAGGGAATTGAGACATCAACACAACTTTCATCATGTAAAAACTCATACTGCTCAAGAATGGGCAGAAACTTTTGTGAGGTATGGTTAATCAATTGCATATAGAAACCTTCTCTTCAAGAACTTGTCTGAAGTGTGTGTACTCCTTGCTTTAGACAAAAGCACCATTATTAAGTATTTGAATCAAAATAATTGAAAATTCGCAGTGAATTGAATGACACTGTTATAGAGGCCCAGCTACGAATTAGCAAAGTCCCACCCGAGCTTCCACAACAGGATGCAATTCGAAAGTACTCCCAGTCTAACAATAGGTTGCTGATCCTGGTAAGTTCCACTTTAAAATTAAAATGAGTCCTCAGGAATTGTGGATCTGATTTGATGATTCTGTTAATTTCTAGTTTGTTTGATTTATTCATCTCCTAAATCATTTTTTTAGGTGTCTTATATGTGATTCTCATCATAGCTGTAATTGTAAAACATGGTTTCATTTCTATAGTAAGCTTTTAATGTAGAGAACCTCGTCTATGCTGAAGATACATCGTCATCGTGTCAAATCGGTGCTCACTAAAAGCACCATTACTTTGGTTTAATTTGATCTGTGACCGTCAAAACGTTCAGGGTTTCAACGCAACACTGACTGAACCTGCGGATAATCAAGGGAGAAGAGGTGACCAAATCAAGGAATTGGATCTTAAATTGCATCCGGAGGTTAAAGGGGCATTAAAAGCACTATGCAGCGATCCGAGAACAACGATAGTTGTACTGAGTGGTAGCGGAAGAACTGTGTTGGACAAGGTAAATACCTTTCCCTTTCCCCCCTTCCCTTCTCTTGTCATCATATCATACACACCGCCACTGACTTCATGCTTGATTCAGAACTTCTGTGAGTACGATATGTGGTTGGCAGCGGAAAACGGGATGTTTTTGAGGCTTACAAACGGAGAGTGGATGACAACAATGCCCGAACACTTGAACATGGAATGGGTCGATAGCGTGAAGGTAGTTTCACAGTTCCACCATTCCTGTTTACTAACTAGTGCGGACATTTCGAATTTCAGTTCGGGTTCGATTCCGTTATATTCGGATTCGGTTTGTCCTGTTTTAGAAAATGTTTTTATATTAGATTCGGTTTTGTTCGATTTTGGTCTCGGGTGCTAATGATAGAAATATTCATTTTCTAAATAAATTTTTACTTTTTGGTTATTTTTATAGTTGGATTTAGAAAAACCATACCCGT
The DNA here is from genome assembly GCF_000463585.1 of Tarenaya hassleriana. Lineage (NCBI taxonomy): Eukaryota > Viridiplantae > Streptophyta > Magnoliopsida > Brassicales > Cleomaceae > Tarenaya > Tarenaya hassleriana. The sequence goes on along the minus strand of NW_010964598.1, from coordinate 906,063 downwards.
TCAGTTTCTATATTGATTTTGGTTTGGTTATGGTCTTGTGTTATTTGATTCAGATCGGTTTGGTTTATGCATAACCGAACTAGATGCTGCCCACCATACGTCCTACACATAGAGATTCTGTGCTTCCCTCCCTGAACTTTCTGGTCATCTGTTTTTTGCAGCATGTTTTCAAGTACTTTACCGAAAGAACTCCGAGGTCACACTTTGAAGTACGCGAGACTTCGCTCGTATGGAACTACAAATACGCAGGTAATTTCTCGTATAGTACGAAACCCTGAACGTCTCTGATGATTCTGTTCCTGAAACACTAGTCTCTTCTCTGTTCCTGTAGATGTTGAATTCGGAAGAATTCAAGCAAGAGACCTGTTACAGCATCTGTGGACAGGTCCGATCTCGAACGCTTCAGTTGATGTCGTTCAAGGAAGCCGTTCTGTCGAAGTTCGGGCAGTTGGTGTCACAAAGGTAATTCCATCTTTACCTTCCCTGCTTCTCCATTCCACTTCACCTCATTGTATCCTCTACAATGACTTCTTTCTATTACCTAGGGAGCAGCGATTGATCGGATTCTTGGAGAGATAGTTCACAGCAAGTCGATGACGACACCGATCGATTATGTCTTGTGCATTGGTCATTTCCTTGGAAAGGTAAAGCTCCACGAGACTTAACTTCCTATTAAAAGTAGGGGTGATTATTTTGGGTTCGATAATATTCAGATTGTTTGGATTTTAGAAAAATTATACCCATTCCTTTTTTTGTTGGATTTGGTTTAGTTTTTATTGATAAAAATAATTATTTTCAAAATAAAATTTTGTTTTTTTAATAATTTTTATATTTAGTTCAAGTTAAGTTTTTCTTGTTTTAAAAAAATTACACCAATTAGATTTTCGTATTGGATTCGGTTCGGTTCTATATAACCGAACTGAAATGGCCACACCTCAGAGTCTAGATGTTGATGTAAACCTCAACGTGCTGCAGGACGAAGACGTTTATACCTTCTTCGAACCAGAACTTCCGTCTGATATCCCAGCCATCGCTCGGGCCAAGCCATCTGATGGATCGAAGCCGACGGGAGAGAGACGTCCGCCTTACAAGTCATCGCAGATCAAAAGCGGAACGAAGTCATCATCATCCTCACCATCTTCCTCCTCCTCCTCTGCTTCCAACAACAACAACAACAATCACAAGTCGCATAAACCCTTGCAGGCTTCCGAGAAGAAATCGTCCAACCACGGACACGGTTACTCGAGGCGTCCTTCTCCCGAGAAGATCTCCTGGAACGTTCTTGACCTCAAGGGCGAGAATTACTTCTCCTGCGCTGTGGGCCGTACCCGAACCAGCGCTCGTTACCTCCTCAGTTCCTCCGACGACGTTGTTTCCTTCCTCCAGAATCTCGCGGACTCGGCCACCTTCATGAACGGATCTTTCTCACCTTGAATCCGAGTCCACGACAGAGATTGAACATTGTTTTGTACAACGACAGAGTGTTATGACAACATATGGTAGAAATAAAGTGATGAATGCATAACGCCGCAATTCTCAGTGACATCGGCTTTGCCTATTCCAAGTCTGGGCCAATGTAATCCCTATACGTCTCGTTGTGAAGTTCCAAATTCCCTGAGGTCTTCCCCTGGCTGTGTCGATCGTCGAGAACCGTCATGACTTTGTTTGTTATGAAAGTTCCGCGGGTGCTGGAGAACAGAGGATATCGGCATTCTTACCCCTCAGTGTGCACACTTTGTCAAACTCCAACAAATGTGCAGAATGATCCTTACCATGTTAAGATACACAGTAGGGATGACCAATTCTGTTAATAATCGAATAACCAAACCATACAACACAAGAGAGTTTCTAAACCGAATAGATATGGTTTCTCTGGAAAAAATCCGTATCTGAACTGAATAAAAATTTCGTAGAAAAAATGAGCATCTTTAATCTTTATCAATTAAAAAAATAAAACCGAACTGAATAAAAAATTAACAAAAACTGAAAATTCCGTTGAAAAACGACTTTTTTTATCAATAAAAATCGAACCACAATCGAATACAATATCATCGAACCGAACTGAAACTCGAAACGACCCACCCTAGTAGAGAGATGTTTTGTGCTATGAAATTTTTTACCATTGCTTGGTTTTCGAGTAGTAAGAATCGATAAAGTTAGGGGTATCTTCCTCTTTGAAGCCAAGGCCTGAACCGAGCGGATGATTCTCATTGTACTCGAATATACAACCTGTGGCGAAATTCATCATCAGCAGCCCGTGTTCTCTGCAGACATAAGCCAGAGTCAAGGTCCCATCCACATTGGCTCGGAGTCTCGCACCAGTCAACGTTTGGTCTCCCGGTCACACCAGCAATGTTGATTACATGAGTTGGCTTAACGCTCTGAATATCTTGCAAGAGGGACAATCGATCCTCCAGCCGCCCTTTTCCATACTCAAATGCTATTCCTTGCTTCTCACACAACTTCCCGAGCAGCCCCCCGATCCATTCAGTCCTTCTGTAAACCAAGAATTTCAGAGGCGGGTTTTGCGGAACCACCATATGGGTCTGACTCCAGAGGAAGCTCCAGAATTCTCCTCAGACCCATCAAAATGTCAGCCACCGGGCATCATCAACATCCTTGGGTGAGGAAACAATGCTCCAGATACATCTACTCACCAATCTGGGTTCTGAGTGTACCATTCCATTGTCTTCTTCAGCCCTTTTTGCCAAGTTGTCCTCACTGACCATCCCAAGTTCTTAAGCTTCTGATCATCGAGGAAGTACCTCTGGTCGTTGAAAGGTCTGTTCTCAACAAATTTGATGCTTGCCTCGGGGTCCATGTTGAAGATTTCGCAAATATCTTTGGCAACATCAATCACCCTCCTCTCCTTCTTTGTCCCGATATTGTAAGCATGGCCGACTTCCCCCCTTGTGGAGGAGAATACACTCAAACGCCTCAGTAACATCCTCGCAGTAAACGTAGCTCCGGACATTGGATCCATCTCCATGGATTGAAAGTGGATTCGCTGTCATAGCCAGCAATATGAACTTCGGAATCAACTTCCTTACAGGTAGGCTGTATGATCTATCGTAAGCCATAACGAGCATTTAAGCTGCAGCTTTTGTTGCAGTGTAAGGATTCGTAGGGAGAAGCTGGGAAGCCTCGTGGTTACCGACAATGGCATCCTCATCGGTCTGACCATAGACTTCATCAGTGCTCACATGGATGGACCTCCTGATCCGATCAGTCATCTTGCAAGCTTCGAGAAGGACATGGGTCCCGTAAATGTTGTCCTTAGTGAGCTGGAAACTGTTTCCGAACGAGTTGTCGCCTGTCGGCATGGGTCTGAGCAGCGAAGTGCATTATAGTGTCAATGCCCTCTGTGATGAGCAGGTAGTTCACCAAGTCAGCACTGGCAAATATCACCCTTCACAAACTTGAAGTTGGAAGACGATTTCGACGGATTGAGATTCAAACAGGAGTCGAGTTTTTCCAGAACGACGGTCTTTGTAATCCGGATTAGCCTATTGGCGACATGGGAGGCGATGAATCCAGCCGCTCCAATGATCAAAATAGTCTTGGGAGTGTAGAACACCATGAGAAAACGAATGCCCTGCTTTCGAAAACGAAGCACGAGGTCGGATGGATCTTAATACATAGTAGGTAGAATCCAAATTCACAACAGGATACACACAAGCTCACATGCAAGTCACAATCAGAGAGAAATTCCTAATCTGAGTATGAAATGAAATGAACAGAGTGAGAGGGAAAGAAACTTCGATACGTAGCAAGTATCACGCACACTGATGAACTCTTCAAAAATCGAAACGAGATCATACCAGTCTACTCCACGAATTCCGGATACCACTACGAATATCAAAATATTCTGGAAACGTTGATACAAGATCGAGATTCACGGGCAAAATCAACAGATCTAACGCACTAAATCAAACGTGAATAGTTGAGACCCAGCAACTGTAGTGCTCAAACCGCAGATCCAGATCAGAGAAGTAAAAAAAAAAATCCAGAAAATTTCGATCCAGAAACGGATCCATCGTCGAAAAAAAAGCAATTTCACGAGATTCGAAGCTTACCCCTCAAAATTCAGACCACAATCAGCGAAACCCAGATTGAAGAAATGAGAGACGTAGAGAAACGGGTGAAGAAATGGAGTGTGAGACCAAGAAGCTAAGGAAACGGAGGGGAATAAAATCAAAGGATCTCGAGCACGAAGCTGTTCGAGAGGGAAACTGATCATATATACATTATGGAATTAACATAATGTACATTACTACAATACTACCTTTCCTAAGAACAAGAGAGACTTGGCCGGGCAATTTTGCTTATTAACCGAATAATCGAGCCGAATCGAAGCGAATAAGATGTAATCATATCCGAACAGATTCCGATATCAAAATCGAACGATTATAATTTCTTTAAACCCGAATGAACTGAATAAAAAAATAACCTAAAAAACCGATAATTTTTTTTTAAAAATAAATATTTTGCGAAAACCGAACCAAACCGAACCGAAGTTTATATAAAAACCGAATGGTTATAATTTTTCTATAAACGAAATAAATAAATCCGAATATAACCGAACCGAAACTCGAAATAACCACTCGTGCACCCATATGAGGAACTATATTACTTTTCCATAATTCTCAAAATAAATATAATCGTAACATGTGAATATAAGTGTTTTTTTAAAGTATGACCCACAAATGATTTTTTTTCTTTTTTACCTAATTTTATAAAATTAAGAAAAAATGTTTAGAATATTTTTATTTTTATATAATATTTTGAGGCTCAATATTTGTGTTTAGTGGGGGTTTTCTTGAATTTTGAAGCGCCTCTATGAATGATAAATACTTTGCACTGTTTAAAATTTTTAATAGATGTACGAGATTAGATGATACAATGGTTTTTTAGGAAAAACAATTCTCAATTTTATCCAAAGGAAACGCAATCATTGGCTGTTCACATTTGAGTCATCTGGTCGCGAAGCAGAGGATTATATCTCTTCAGAACGCCGAACCACCGAAAGACGGTACCAACCGTTAAGTAACGGCCGTCAAAATCGTTGAGATAGGAGGAAAAAAAAAAAAGGAGGAAGAGAGAGCGCCTCCGAGAATTCAGTTTCCTTTTAGCTTTTGTTGGTCTGTTTGGGTAACGCAAGAGAGAGCGAGCGAGCGAGCGAGCGAGCGAGAGAAAGAGAGGGTTTCTTCTGAGCACGCGGGTTTAAGGGTTTCTCTTCAAACAGCTTTTTTTGTTGTTGTTGGGATTAATGGAGGGCGATTGCTTAATCGATACTGACAAATACTCTCTTTTGGAGGATTTCAATGTCGATGTTGAAGTGCAAGATGAAGACTTTGAGGCTTTTTCCCTTTGTTTCTGGGTTTATCTCTTCAATTCCACTACATTCCCCTCCACAATCATCAGACAGGTGAGTTTTCGAAGACTAGAGAACGACCTTAATTCTCGTACTTGACCAAAACTGTGCCTCCTTTCTTCCTCGGGATGCATCTGAACTTCGGCAGAGTTTCTTTTGTCTTGTGTTGGTTTCCATTCTATGATATGATTGATTTCGGCTGCTCTGTCTGGTAAAGTTTTAAACTTTTGTGTCCCCTTTTATAGCCTTGGTATGATTTTCTCACTTGTCGATTACTTCGTGCGGGCTTAAAAGAGGGGAAAAGATGGGAATTTGATCTGCTTCTGTGAAATTTGAGTGTGAACTTGCAAGACTGGTATGCTATGCTGCTCATGGCGATTTTATGTTAAGGCAGGCAGTCATGTTTGGCTTGTACAAGCACTGATTGATATATGGTTTTTGTATTTTCTTCATGTTCATTTTTTATGGGGGCAAGGATTCATCTCAATGGTTTGTGTAGAGGTACTTGTTACGATATGATTTTAATGATTCATCATTGGGTGTATAAGGTATTTCTAAACCTGTCTTCTGCATCGTATTGAAGATACTGTATGTTTCCCGTGTTTTACCCGGTCTCTAGTATATAATTCTGTACTGATGGTTGCTGGTATTTATCATTTTTGACCTGCAAATGTCTTGTTTATCCTCCTCGATACCGTATTAAGTTTGTTGTTTTTCCTTGTTTTTTCCATGTTGCTTTCGTTGTAGGTTCACTCTGCTATGAGTGTTAGTGCACCGTTCCTTGTTTTAGACGAAAACAAGAATATGATGCTTCTGCCATTGACTCTCCTACACAAGGAAGCTCCCGATCCTGTAAATACTGCTTCATGGACAGAAGTGCCTAGTGTATCTACAAAAGCTGAGTTTCCTCTTGAAAAATGGGTTCATGTCGGGTGCGAGGTAAGATGTCACTCGGGATTCTATTTATCAGTTAGTAGTTTATTTATTGTGCTATGCCTCCTGTCCGGATGTCCTTTTTCTTTAGATATATCTAATTCTATCGGTTGCTTCTATGAAGTAGGTTTCTAGACATTACATGCGCCTTCATATTAATGGAGACATAGTTGGAGAGCAATTACTGACTTCTTTGCTGCCCAAAGACACCAATCCAGAGTTCCCTGGAAAGATATCGCTATTCAGTGTTGGTGGAGATGGTTATAGCGTGCAGGGTTTCATCCAATGTGCAGAAGTTTTACCTGCCAGTGTCCCTGTAACGTGTCACTATGTGAAGGTTTGTGGCTAATTTTGCTGTTCTTCTTCCTTGTCAACCCTCCTGTCCTAACCTGCCATTTCATTTTCTTTCATCCGCTTCGCCAGGACCCACCTCTATGGTTGTCGGTTGATAAGCCATCCACCTCTGGGATTGAATTAGATGATGATGGTGTTTGGAGTATTGTTGGTGGAAAGGTATGAGTTTCTAAATCTCGTAACAGCAATCTCAATTAACCTTGAAAAGTTTTCCTATGTGAAATCCTGACGACTCTTTTCCAATCAGTCACTAATGGAGAATATATTCTTCGAGTATGATAAATGATGTTTGCAATAATTTGCTTGATGCCTCTTTCTGTAGCTAAACTGATCACAGAATAAAAATATGTCCTTGTTTTATAGGCATCTTGCCGGAGGATTTTTTCCTTGGATGTTATTTTATCCAATGCTGTTGGACATCATGCTCGCAAGGATGTGCAGGTTCAAACTCTTTTAGACTTTCTGATCACATAGATCTACTAACTTCCTACATTTTTTTTTTTGCATTCTGAAATTCAGGGTATTGTGAATTGGTTGATATGCAGGTCGTGGCTTCACTCTTGTATGTCGATAGTGGGACGCCTGTGGAGCAGACGAATGAGACAGAGGCTCCCCTTTTGGCAAGTCATGAAGGAGTCGAGTTTTCAGCTGGTGATAGACCTATTAAATTATTGAATGGACGTGCCACCTTTAAGCTCAAGATATCTCAGGTGATGATATGATAAGATTTGACTAAGACTCGTTCTCATTCTGTTCACTTTCTGAGTTGCTCATTCCAGTTATAACAAGGATTCCTCTTAAGATTTTCATCCTTGCGTTTTCCAGCTTTCATCCAAGAGTGACAACAGGTTGTTCTGCATCAAATTTGAAATACCGAATGTTAAGGGTTATCCTTTCCTCGAAGCTGTTACCAACCCAATTCGTTGCATTTCGAGGAGCCGTGATACCATGCCTAAAAGGGTGAACCACGTTGATCATCCAGTAGGTGGAGTCCCTACACTTGTGTCAAGTAACACATCACCCGATCTTCATTATGATGCTTCCTCGGTGAAGAGGGTCAGGTTGGGAGAAGAAAGGATTTCTGATAGGGAGGAACCCGTTCAACAACACAACTCTCTGACCCAGGCCTCAAGACAGGTATTCAACTTTTTTTTTCCTTTTCCTTCTGTGTCAAAACCTTCTGTTATCGAAACAGCATCCTTGATTCTCTGGATCATGTCTTAAGACCCATGACGGTGTGGGAACAAGGACCATTCTCTGGATCATGTCTTAAGGGGTTGAAAAAGTGAGTTTGTTTAATTTATAGCTTTTCTTCTGCATATTTATGTTAACTTGCTGTTTCTATGATTAGTTTGAGAATGGAAATGGCATGAGTATGGAGTGGAGACCTCAGAACAATGAAGAAGAGAACTCTTCAACTGATTCAGACAGCGCAGAAATGAGAGATTCAGTTTTCAGGAGATACACGATTTCAGACTCAACCATTTTCAGATACTGCCTTGGAAACTTGGCGGAGAGGTCTCTCCTTCTGAAGGAAATCACGAACAATTCATCAGACGAGGAAGTTTCCGAGTTTGCAGACCAAGTTTCTCTGTATTCTGGATGTTCCCACCATGGGTAGTTAACTTGCTTACATCTGCTGCATGCATCTGAGGAAAAGTTCTGGTTTGATATTTTGTAAATAAACGTCTTTTTTTTTCAACTTTCAGCAATCAAATCAAAATGGCGAGAAAACTGATAGCTGAAGGAACAAATGCGTGGATGCTGATCTCTCGGAACAATCAACATGTTCATTGGCATAGTGCAGTTTGTGAGATTGAAGAACATTTCATGAGGATTGCCCAATGTAGCAGTAGATCTCTCACACAACAGGTATAAGTACACACACACACACACACACACACATATATATTTAAGTAACTTCATCCTGCGTACATATCTATATATATACACCTGTGGTAAAATCTGCGGGTTTGACATGGCATCTCACAAAAAACTGTATCAGGATTTTGAGCTTCTAAGAAGAATATCGGGATGCTATGAGTACATGACGCAGGAGAATTTTGAGAAGATGTGGTGTTGGTTGTTTCCGGTTGCAAAATCCATTTCCAGGGGATTGATAAATGGGATGTGGCGTTCTGTGTCACCCAAATGGATAGAAGGCTTCATCACTAAGGAAGATGCTGAAATTTCTCTTCAAGGTCAAGAACCGGGCACTTTCATTCTCCGCTTCCCTACTTTAAGAAGCTGGCCTCACCCTGATGCCGGTAGCTTGGTTGTGACTTATGTTGGCCATGATTTCTCTATTCGCCATCGCCTTCTCACCCTCGATCACATTTCCAAGTATCTCTCTCTCTCTCTCTCTCTCTGATCACTTCTCATGCATAAGACCAACATAGCTTATGTCCTTTCTCCTGCCTATTGTTCTGTTGCTGGTTAGTCCTAGAGAAAGCTACATGGATGCGAAACCGCTACAGGACATGCTGTTGGCAGAACCCGAGCTCTCCCGGCTTGGAAGGTCAGAAGTTCATTCTCTTGGATAGAAGATATTATTTCAGGAAACAGAGATTGACCCGGAAAAGTTCTTTTAATCTGTTATGCAGGATCATAAGAAGCCATTGAAGCTACAATATAGCTTTGTACATCCATGAATCAGGGGTTTGTTTCTTCTATCTCAAGATTTGAAACGTATCAGCAAGTTCACTCATAGCACTTGTCCAAAAGGCCCAAATCTCTACAGTTTAGGAAATTGTAAATTCCGATATGTGAATCTGCCTGAACCGGCGTCATCCTGGTCGGCTTTTAATGCAGAGAAATTTGAACTCGGGGGGAATTTTCTCCTCTCTCTCTTTTTTCACCTCTGAGTGTGAAGGCAGAACTTTCCAGCTCAAAAGCAGGTTTTTAGACTCTAGGGCTGTAAGAAAATTTTGATTTTTTTTTTTCATAATTCGGAAGTTCAACGAATACCAATTACATATCTATAGAGAACCAGAGAATTTTCTCTCCAAAATCTTTCTATTAAATCCAAAATTCGAAATGAAAATGTTAGAGAAAAAAGAATCCCATGCAATTGGTATTATTATCAATAATTATGGGGTTTGATCAGAGGAAGGTCAACGACAAACTGGTGAGTTTCCATATCGTCCAGCTTCTACTTGTCTGTAAAAAAGACAGAAGATGAATCAAGAACTTCTCCCCTTTCACACACTGTTTTTTTCTTTCTCTTTAAGACCGCAATATATCAACGAATAATTGAAAGGCTCGACAACACAATCCCACCTAAGCTTGTCACGTCGGAGATCCGGATATCATATTATACACACAAAAAAAAAATACCCAGATCGTCAATGTAACGATGTGTGTTACGTAAACCACGGTGGATGCGGACGAAAAACTCGACACGTGTCATCAGTTGATTTGCTGCCAGATACGCAGTTCACGAGTTCAAGGCAGATACTCTCCCCCGATATCAAATGTTTAATAACTTCACTTTAGATTTAATGTCCTAACCAAAAGTGGAAAGACAGAAACCAGAGATAAGGAGATTGGCTGCAAAAGTATGATTCCATTTGTGGTGAAGAAACTCTGACACAAAGCACGCACCTAATTCCCATTTTCACATCAGCTTTTTTTTTTTCATGACTGGAGATTTGTAGATTCAGACACTGGGAAATAGGATAAAAACCAAAACCTCTGAGACTGAGTGTCTTTGACGCGTCTCTTGCGCGATTAAGGAACAGGAGCTTTCGAGAAGAGTTTGTGCAGCGTAACAATGGCGGATGCGAAGGAGAAAACGTTGTACATAACAATCTCTGTGGTTGCTTTCGTGGTTGGGAAAATCGCCATTGCGATTCTCATCTACAAGAGATGGAAGAGAAAGCATACCGTTCATGCAGATGGGTTTTCAGGTACGTTTTCTTCACAAAGGGTTTCCCAAACATTAGATCTTCGGATTCTGCTTTATACAATGACGTATTTCCGAGTTTTCGGTGAGTTTGCAGTTAGAGGAGGAGGGAAAATGGTGATGTTTAGATCTCCGTTGGTTCAGTCTTTTCCATCCGACATGTTTTTGAAGAAGACGTTGAAGCTGACAAACAAAGACATCCTTGGCTCCGGAGGATTTGGAACTGTATACAGATTGGCCATCGATCATTCGACAGTGTTTGCTGTGAAGAGGCTGAACCGAGGAACTTCTGAAAGAGACAGAGGGTTCGAGAGAGAGTTGGAGGCAATGGCCGATATAAAACACAGAAACATCGTCAATCTCCACGGATACTACACTTGCCCACATTACAATCTCCTCATCTATGAACTCATGCCTAATGGAAGCTTGGATTCTTTTCTGCACGGTACGCGTATATATACATACATATACGTGTATAAAGGCGAAACAAGTGCAAAACCGCGTATATGCATGTTTTTTGCTTTCTACATGGTACGTGTATACACACATATACGTTACGTATACTGATGCAGGAAGATCGAGAGAGGAAAACGTTCTGAATTGGGCGTCGAGGTACAAAATAGCGGTGGGAGCAGCGAGAGGGATATCATACCTTCACCATGATTGTATTCCGCACATCATTCACAGAGACATAAAGTCGAGCAACATACTTCTCGATCAGAACATGGAAGCTAGGGTTTCTGATTTCGGTTTAGCCACATTGATACAGCCCGACAAGACACACGTCTCGACGTTTGTTGCCGGAACCTTCGGATACTTAGCTCCCGGTTTGTGATTATTCGACCCGAGAAATAATAACAAAAAACTCTAAACTAGCATTAGGGTTTTGCAAGAAACTAACTAGAAATCATTCAAAGAAGTTTGGTTGATTCTTGTGTTGTTTTTTGACAGAGTATTTTGATACGGGGAAAGCGACTATGAAAGGCGACGTTTACAGCTTCGGGGTCGTTCTTCTTGAGCTGGTGACCGGTAGAAAACCGACAGATGATCAGTTCTTTGAGGAGGGAACCAAGCTTGTCACTTGGGTTAGTTTCTTATGACCTTAAAGTTCAAGATTTGGCTATATGTGTACTAGGGTTTTATATATATGTTGTAAAATGATGAACAGGTGAAAGGAGTGGTTAGAGATGGAAGAGAAGAGTTGGTGATAGATAACCGGTTAAGAGGATCTCCGGTTCAAGAGATGCAAAATGTGTTCGGTATAGCGATGATGTGTCTTGAACCGGACCCGTCCATGAGACCCACCATGGTCGAGGTTGTCAAGCTGCTCGAACAGATCAAATTTTAAAAATAAAATAAATAAAACTTTTCTTCATCTGAATCTGTTTGGTTACATGTAACTGAACTCTTGAGTACTTTGGAAAGTAGCGTCTAATAGTAGAAAAATGTGTAGAGGATCTCATTATTTAATATATAACATTATTAGATTTATGGATAGAAAATACAATTAATATAAATATCTAAAATATAAAATCATATAATATTCTAAGATATTATTCGTATGTCTTGATAATATTTTTAAATATACCTTTAGAAAAATGTGATAAAGAGTATTAATGGAGTGTGTGAAGTTGCATGTGATATTTTGCTTAAATGTGAAAATTTGTTCAAGTGGTGACAATTACAATTTTATTAATTACAGAGAAAGATAACTTTATATATATATATACACATTATATTAGATAGATTTCATATATGAGACATCAAGCCTTTTTTTGTTTTAATTGAACTTTGGTCGGACAAAGTCTTTCGCTGCCCTTTTCTTGTGTCGCAAGTTAACGCTTGGAATTAATTTCATTATGCAATTGAACTCAAGCCATGCATATATATATGTATGTATAGAATTATGATTTGAAATGTCCTTTCCCTCTTTGCTCTATAATCCGAAACTTTGGTGGAAATTTTATGGAATATTATATATATATATATATATAATATTGTTTACTTTCGATGATTTTTTTATTGAAATGAACGCTTCGGGAAATTATTATAATTAAAAAAAAAAGTGTTACATCGACTTCGTTGTTAAGCTTTAACTTTCCCTGAGTACCCCCTTTGTTTTCCTTTATTCCTTTTTTATCCCATCATCTTTTCATTCGATCAATCTAACCCAAACTATCCACGGCTTTTTCTTCAAGAGAGACTCAGAGAACACCACACGAAATTGAAACCCAGAAAGTGATCGATCAACACCCACAAATCTCATGGCCACAATCCTCACCGCCATCCACGGCCGCGGGCACCACCTTCTCTTCAGGATCCAAAAGATTCCTCTCGATGTCACTCTGATTCCGATGCCCTTCTGCTACGGAGCCGCCATTAATGGAGAAGCAAGTGAAACAGCACGATACGATATTGATGGCGAGGACAGAAGCAGAGAGGATCACGATAATAGCCGTGTAAGCATCCATTCCTCTTCGAAGCTCATGACGTTGCAGCAAAACCCAGATTCCTTTTATTGGGAAATTAATGAATCCTCGGATTCAAAAGTGACCCTTTAATTTGTATATCCCTTGTCCATATATATATATATATAAGAAATATATATATATATGTGTGGATGCAAAGGGAGAATATAAGAGAAATATATAAATATATATACGTGTGTGTCTTTTTGTGCTGGGTATGCATCTTCTTATCAGAGAGCCACACATACAGAAAAACAAAGGATAAATGTCCGCTTCATTATTTTTTTTTGGGAAAATCCAATATATATATATGAATTTGTCAATTTTTATAATATAAAAACTAATTTTATCAAATAAAACTTCAATTTTATTTTTTTTATCAAATATGAATCTGAACTTTATAATCGTTATCATTTTTAAATATATAAATGACATTACATAACAATATCAGAATATATGAATAACATCGGTTAATATGTTTACTTTGACACATAAGATATATATCAATATTTAAATTTTAAAATGACAATAATTATAAAATTTGAATTTATTTTTGATTAAAAAATAAAATTAAATTTTACTTGATAAAAAAATAAAGTTTAGATTTTAATTTATAAAAATTGATAAATTTAGATATTTTTTCGGATTTTTATTTTTTTAATCTTTTTATTTTCAGAGGTGAACAACTCTATATATATATATATATATGGTGGGCCATTCGCGTGAGTTTCAAATTTGATTGACAAAAATACTCAAGAATTGTTTTCTCCACTATTTTTTTTTTGTTCGTATTCAGTTTTCTAAATCCTTTTTAACTTTTTTGTTGTTATATTTTATTCCATTCAAATCGATTATTATCAAATTGACCACTTACAAAAATGGTATACACCCAGTACCAGATTTTCATGTAATCACTACAGATCCAAGAACATAACTCTGTTGTCTATCAAACTGTGTTTATTCACGTTCATGTCCAAGAATAGGCGAAAGATACTGAAACTGGATACCTTTTTTTTTAATCAATGAACTGAAAAAAAAAAGACAGCAGAGTTGCTTACTCAAAAGACAAAATTTCGGGGCATCCTGTTAGATAATGGTTCAATGTTTCGTTAAGTTACTGATGCAGAAGAGGAGTTGCTGTCCTTCTGTAATAATTTAGATTAAGTTATATGTCAGTTACTATATGTAAAATTTGTGAAACTGTAAAAAAAAACTGCAATATAATAGTTACGTATTTGTATTTATAAGTCTGTTTGGTGTTCTGTGTTTGTATCTTTTTTATATAATGAAGTGAAATTCAGAAACGTCTTTTGTGTTTGTTTATACATTCAAAGCAAGAGAGAAGTTCGTGTGAATCTCTTTTGAGAGGAGGGTACAAAACAAAAAAATAACATTGGTATCTGAGCTTTATTGATTTAAAGGGATCTGTGAGTGTTTTTTAATGGATCTGACAAATGGTGAGAGTATGGTTTCTTCAACATTCCCTTCTATTACTCCTCCGGTGTTTAATGGCGAAACTACCAAATGTGGGCTGTCAAGCTGAAGATATTTCTGAGAGGAGTAGATCTCTGGGAGGCTGTTGAAGATGATTATGTGGTTCCTCCTTTGGGAACAAATCCAACTCTGAATCAGATCAGACTCTATCGAGAAAGGGTTACCAAAAAAGCAAAAGTCATGTCCTGCATTATTTCTGCAGTTTCGACTTCTGTCTTTACGAAGATAATGAAGTTCGAGACAACAAAAGAGATGTGAGATCATTTGAAGAAAGAATATGAAGGAGATAAGAAGATTCGATATATGAAAGTGATGAACCTGTTTTGGGAATTTGAGATGAAGCGGATGAAACCCAATGAGACGGTGAAGGAATATTCAGACCGTTTGATCAGTATTGTGGATCAAATCAGGATTTTGGGCACCGATGTGGAAGATCAGAAATTAGTGTAGAAGATTATGGTTTCAATACCGGAAAGATTCGAGGCAACATTGGCTTCGCTTGAGAACAACAAAAAAGTTTCAGATCTGATGCTTCCTGAACTTATTAGTGCTCTCCAAGCACAAGAGCAAAGAATGCTTATGAGACAGGAGGAGCCTATGAAAAAAGAGTTTGTGGAAGGTGCTTTGACAGCAAAAGAAAAAATAAACAATGCAGAGAAGGAAAAATCTGGAGAACCTAGCAAACATTGAAACAAAAGTAGACATCTCATTGGAAATGTTGGAAGAGACCCGATGTCAAATGTAGGAAATGCAATAAAATGGGGCACGTTGAGAAGATTTACAAAGAAAAGAACGTTAAAGATATACAAGTGCATAATGCTGAAGCAAATGAAGTTGAAGAACTCTTTATGGGGATACACGTTGACTGACTTATGGAAAAGGTTCAAAACCTTAAACCAAGGAGGAGTGTTAGATAATGGTTCAATGTTTCGTTAAGTTACTGATGCAGAAGAGGAGTTGTTGTTCTTCTATAATAACTTAGATTAAGTTATATGCGGGACAGTCACCCCGTGGACCATCCCATGTCGGCACGAACGTGTATGAGGGGGGGAACATACACGACCGTACCGACCCATCCAGACCCCATGACTATATGTAAAGTTTGTGAAACTGTAAAAAAAACTGCAATATAGTAGTTACGTGTCTGTATTTATAAGTCTGTTTGGTGTTCTGTGTTTGTATCTTTTTTATATAATGAAGTGAAATTCAGAAACGTCTTTTGTGTTTGTTTGTACATTCAAAGCAAGAGAGAAGTTCGTGTGAATCTCTTTTGAGGGGAGGGTACAAAACAAAAAAATAACACACCCGAATTAACGTCCCCTACGAGATCATCAGAATCCGACCATGAAAAGCTACAAATCTCATCAACGATAATTACAAGTTCGATCCAGACCGTCATACCCATAATTCACATACATACCATTGTCAAAATCCTCGGTTAAATCCGCGACAGTATTGCTACAACTGGAAAAAGAATCGGGTTTCGAGCTTGGTACCTGAGAACATTCGGCAAGCAACCGTGTTGTGCGGTGAAGATTGTTGGATTTGGGTTTATTTGATAGAATCAAAACGGGTCTAGTCCGAGAGAAGTCCGGTCCGTAGAAAGTTTTAGAAAATTTAATAAAAATCTGCAGAATATTGAGAGAATATTCTTGATTGATTTTGAAATTCAAATCGGATTTAAATCTGCAGAAAATCTATCAAATATGATCGAGATAATATCAAAATAAAATCTAATTTGAAATTCAAATTGATTTTATTTTGAGATTTTCCCCTTTACTATAAATAGGAGTATTTGGTTAGTTTATTCTACACAGAAAAAAAACAAGCATTCTAGAAAAAAAAAGAGCATTCACATATTTGTTCATATATCTCTCAGAGTTCGCTTGGTATTTGGATAGTTTCTTTCGAATACACGGTCATTATATCCTGTGAGTTCACTGTGCTCCAATAGCCTCGAAACTTCAGAGGTGGCACAAAAATCGAACTTAAGGAAACTATGTTTCATAGATTTCGACAAAATAATTTTTTATTTCAGGTATTTATCTGGAATCGTTCGAATTGCCGGAGTATTACCGTCGTCCCCAACAATCTTAAGTTCGAATCATGGTTAACACGAGACAAACTTCTCGGGTAAGTGCCTAAATCTTTTTCAGTTTCGGTATAAAACTTCACATGAATTTGGATCTAAAAAATAACTAGGTTTTAAAAAAAAAGTGTTAAAAAAAAGCAAATAACTGTTTTCTTGTCCAAATATTAATAAGTCTGAGTCCAATTGAATTTAAGACCTAAATTTAATATTGAATATTAGCCCAATTAAATTCAAAGAGTTTAGCCCATATTGAAGCCCAAATTAAATTTAAAGAGTTTAGCCATATTGAAACCCAAATTAAATTCAAAGAGGTTAATTCAAAAGCCCAAAAGATTAAGTCCAAATTGAAAAGTTTTGTTTTGATTCAATTCAATGAGACTAATTTAAAAGCCCAAAATAGTAAGCACAAATTGAAAAGTTTTGTTTTGACCAAATTTAAAGAGATTAGTCTAAAAGTCCATAAGAGAAAACCCAATATCTTTTTTTAAAAGTGTTTTGTGGAAAAAAAATTAGAATATTATTTTTTGTAGAAAAAAAATTAGTTAAACAAAATCGGACGTAACGTTTCCTGTAAATTGGGGAAGCAAACTTTGTCTTAGTGGGATGGGTTTGAAGTGGAAGCCCTTTATACCCTCCTCATAGTAAGGATGTAGGAATCGAGGTGAACCCTCTGGCTATCACTGGAAGCGAGCCAAACCAATTTCACTACAAAAAAAATGCAAAATTCCAACGGATTAATCCGTTGGAATATTTTCCAACGGATTTTCAACGGTATACCGTTGGACAAATTCCAACGCAATTCTAACGGATTTCCAACGGACTCTAACGGATACGTCCGTTAGAAATCCGTTGGAAATTTCCAACAGCATATCAATGGATATTTGAGTTGGAAATTTTCCACGCATATTCCAACGGATGTCCGTTGGCAATAACGTTCGACAAATTCCAACGGCAACCCGTTGAAATTATCCGAACGTTATGAAACGCGGCAATAATTCCAACGGATATCCGTTGGAAAGTGTAACGGTAACTAAATTTTTAACGGATTTCCAACGGACATCCGTTGGAATGTTTGTCTATTTAAACCATCCGGCCATATTTCGCCCAAACCACTCTCTAAATCATTCTTCTACTATTCTTACACTAAAAATTCTCCTAAAAATGGCATCTTCAACAAATCCGAATATTCGTTCGTCCCGGCAGTGGATATACGAAAGAGTTTATTCGATTACAAAAGAGGTAACGCAAGAATTCATTAACGGTTTGGAACAGTTTATGAATTTTGCTTTTATGCAGCCGTTGTGTCAAGAACGTGGAAAAATGCTATGTCCATGTACAAGTTATCGCAATTTTAAATATCGCAGTCCAGAAGATGTTTGTGTCAAGAACGTGGAAAAATGCTATGTCCATGTACAAGTTATCGCAATTTTAAATATCGCAGTCCAGAAGATGTTTGTGAACATCTATTTCGAAGGGGATTTGTCGAAGATTATTATATTTGGCGATTTCATGGAGAAGAAGTTCGGACAATCACAACGGGACAACATGTCTCGGCCGAGCAGAGGTATGATGTAGATGAAGATATAAGAAATCATTATGTTGAAATGGTGACAGATGTTTTTCCTGTGGCAATGGTTGAGCAAAACTCATCACAAGATCAGGATGAGCCAAACGTCGAAACAAAACGGTTTTTCGACATGTTGGATATGGCAAATCATCCTATCTATGAAGGATGTAAAGAATGTCAGTCACGTTTATCTCTTGCATCAAGATTGATGAGTATGAAAACGGATTACAATGTCACCGAAAGTTGCATGGATTCATTTTGTCAAACATTGCGTGAATATTTACCTGAAAATAACGAAGCTCCAGAATCGTATTATGATACGAAGGCTATGTTGAAGAATTTGGGAATGCCTTATGAAAAGATTGATGTTTGCAAAAATGGTTGCATGTTGTACTGGGGTGAAGAAAAAGAATTGGTTAGGTGTAAATTCTGTGGGACTAACAAATATCGTCCGAGTAAGAATGTATGGAGACAGACTCTGTATAAAAAGATGTTCTATATGTCGGTATCGTACAGATTGAAGCGTTTGTATGAATCACAACAAACGGCTTCGCATATAAGATGGCATGCCTCGCATTCTACCGTTGATGGAGAAATGCAACATCCATCAGATGCTTTGGCGTGGAAAAACTTCAACATGGTATTTCCTCAATTCGCTGCTGAGCCTAGGAATGTGTATCTTTGTTTGTGTACTGATGGATTTAGTCCGTACGGACAGTCTGGCATGCAGTATTCATTATGGCCCGTTATACTTTCTCCGTACAACTTACCACCTGAGATGTGTATGAAAAGAGAATTTATGTTTTTGACATTGTTGATTCCTGGGCCAGAACATCCGAAGAAGAGTTTTGATGTGTATTTACACCCGCTCATTAAGGAGTTGAAGGATTTGTGGGACATTGGAGTCCCTGCTTACGAGTAAGTGTGAAACAAAATTTTTACACTGAGAGTGGTTCTTCTTTGGACGATCAGTGATTTTCCGGCGTATGGCATGCTATCGGGATGGAGCACACATGGAAGACTTGCATGTCCGTTTTGCATGGAGGAAACAGAAGCGTTTTAGTTGAGACATGGGAGAAAGTCGTGCTGGTTTGACTGTCATCGCAGATTTCTTCCAAGGAATCATCCGTTCAGACAAAATCGTACGCTTTTTACCAAAGGTAAAATCGTTACTGAGGAAGGTCCTGTTATGCAAACCGGAGAGCAAATTTATTCTGAGCGAATAAATAGTGGATATTTGGATGATTTGGAAGCTTCTGTGCAATGTGGAGGAAATTTTGGGCATAAGAAGTGCAAAGGATTTGGCGATTGGCATAACTGGTATAAGCGTAGTATTTTTTGGGATTTGCCTTACTGGAGTTCGCTAACGCTTCGACACAATCTGGATGTTATGCATATAGAGAAAAACTTTTTTGATAACAGCATCAACACCGTTCTGAATGTGCCAGGGAGAAGTAAAGATAACATCAACTCGAGGAAGGACTTGAAAGATATATGCAAGAGAAAAGAGTTGGAGTTGACACGTGATGGTCACACACCTGTGCCGATATTCAGACTCACAAGACCAGGTAAAACGGTCTTGTTTAAATGGTTAAAAGAAGAGGTTAAATTCCCTGATGGATATGCATCCAAATTGGCGCGATATGTTGATACTGATTCATTAAAGCTTATGGGAATGAAGAGTCATGATTGCCATGTATTCATGCAAAGACTCATTCCTATTGCATTTGCGGAGCTATTGAAACCCAGTGTCCACGGAGTGTTATGCGGTATCAGCGCATTCTTTCGAGATATATGTGCAAGATCTCTGAGAAGAAGTAACCTAGAGGTTTTGAAAGGCAACATTCGTGAGATACTTTGCGCATTGGAAAAGGTATTTCCACCTTCATTTTTTGATGTGATGGAACATTTACATATTCATTTACCAGATGAGGCGATATACGGTGGTCCAGTACAGTTTAGATGGATGTATCCATTTAAGCGATTTTTTTTCCATCTGAAGAAGAAGGCAAAAAACAAAGCAGCAGTGGAAGGATCTATCGTCAAACAGTATTTGTTAGAGGAGATTCAGTTCTTTCTATTTTGAATCTCATATTCAGACGAAGAAAAGGAGGGCTATCAACGAAGACGATAGAAGTTATCTCTACCAATATGATTCATGTTTCGGACTTATTCCCGAAAGTTTTCAGCCTACTGGACGCCTCAGAGGCAAATCTGAAGAATATTGGTTAACTGTACAAGAGTACAATCACATCGCCACATATATACTGTTGAATTGTGAAAAACTTAAGTCATACGAAAGGTACACATTTTTTAATCTCAGATGTGATTAGAAATTAATTAATTACATATTTATATATTTGCTAACTTCATGCAGTGATAGAATTCCGGCATGGATCAGAGATATATCACATGGACCTGGAAGAAAAGTCATTTGCTGGCCGATAATGTTCATCCGAGGATACACCTGGATCAGAGATATATCACATGGACCTGGAAGAAAAGTCATTTGCTGGCCGATAATGTTCATCCGAGGATACACCTTTCACACTTACGATCATGGAAAACATAAATCCACGTTCAATTACGGAGTTTGTATAAAAAGCGAGTCATCGGAAGATCCTGATTTCTTTGGGGTTCTTCGGCAGATTTTCCAACTCCAGTATCCAGGATTAGTCGGGTTGAAAACAATCATATTCAGATGTGATTGGTTTGATACAACGTCGGGACGCGACTCACAGAAAAATCGATGGGGAGGTTGATGGCTCGGATTTTATCTGGATTTTACATTAGTATGCCCCTGTTTTCTAAACGGTTTCCACACATTCTTAGGCATTTTTAGAGCCATTCTAGGGTTTTGGGTCTATTTCTCGACTTTGGCAGGAACCCCGGACATAATGCACAAATTCGGCGCGAATCGGAGAATACAGTTCATCTGGTCCGCCCCTGACCACCTACGGTCCGGCGGACCAGGAGAGTGCCACAAGTCCGCCCCAGCGCTGAGCCAAGCTCGGACCAGACGAAAGAGAAGGCCTGGTCCGGCTGACCAAATCTGGTCAG
>NW_010964598.1:882721-884672 GCF_000463585.1 Tarenaya hassleriana | reverse complement strand
ACAAGATCTCGATGAGCCAATGCAAGAGCAACTCGAAGATCCGGTTCTTCCCATCCGACTAGATGATGATTATGACGAGACACTTGCACTTTCTAACATAGACGACGAGTTACTTGATGATTCGTCACACGTACAAGACGATATAGACGAATTCGTTTCGGACCATGATACAACTCCTGATGATGAAAGTGATGAAGATTCTATGTAGACTTATTTTTTTTATTGTTTTCATATGTATTTGTATTTTGAAAAATCTATTATATTTATTTGTATTTTTGAGATTTTTAATTTTTTTTTAAAAAAAAATATTAAATTCCAACGGACATCCGTTGGAATCGAATCGCAGAATTCGAATGATCACATGTATTCCAACGGGCGTCCGTTGGAATCGAAGTGCAACAATCGAATCGACACCAGAATTACAACGGGTGTCCGTTGAAAATTTCCAACGGACACCCGTTTGTAATGGTTGAAACATTGAATCTGTTTGCCTTTTCCAACGGACACCCGCTAGAATCGTCATTTCCAACGGGTATCCGTTGGAAATTCTGAAGCATTAAATCCGTTTGACGCACATGGCATCCATCCGTCATTCCAGAATATTTCCAACGGATGTCCGTTGGAAATGACAATTCTAACGGGTATCCGTTGGAATTTATCAGACAACATTAAATGCGCCCAGAGATTTCCAACGGATATCCGTTGGAAATCCGTTGGAATTTTCGATTATATAAGGGCGATCGGTCCCATTCTTCACCATCACCCATTCTCTCCCAACCTTCCCAAAAAATAAATTCGAAGAAAAAAAAATCTCGACAAAAAAACGCAAAATGGTAATTCGTTTTTAATTCTTTAATATTTATTTATGTTCTATTTTGTATTAATAACTAACTATTGTTTTTTTCCAGTTTCGTAGGCGATTTTATAGTTCCGGAGGATTGTTGGCGGGTTCTTCTGGAGCACTGCCACCGCCACCACCACCACCTTCTCGTCTTCCGGAACCGGTGGACGCACCCCCACTTTTTCCAGAGATTGATATAACTCTGGAGGAGGTAGAGAAAATTTTAAATTCCTTCGAAACTCGCGAGGTCCCGCTAATCGATTCCGAATTTGACGGGGCGTTATGGTAATTTTTAAATTAAATTATTTCAATAATTATTTTAAATTATATTATTAGTTAATATTAATAAATTGTTATTATTAGGTTCGGGATTAACGATAAAGAGTTGAGGAAAAAAATTACAGCAATAATAACGTCCAATTTTCCTCAATTCAACTACTGTTGGACGGTGGTACCAGACAACATCAAACGTTCTTGGTGGCATTCGTTCATCGTAAGTTATATTTTTAAAATTTTATTTAAATAAAATAATTAATCACTAACTCTAATTTTTTTTAAAGCAATCTTTTCGGTGGAAAAAAAGTACACCGATAAAGTTTACAAAAAGTTCAACCAGCTGGGTATGCAGCGGTTGAAACAAATGATGAACAATGTCAAACGTCGTCATCAGCTGCATGGACTGCCACCGGAGTGGGCAACAAATGACTTGTACCAGCAGCTTGTTACGCATTGGAACTCAGACCATTTCAAGAACAAGAGTTCCAAGGCGAAACAAAGTCATCTGGCTCAAAAAATCGAGGGTGATGGCCCTCATCGTCATACTTCCAGTGCTAAATCATTCAAGAAGAGGCAAAAAGAGATGGTGTTTATTTAAACTTTAATTTTTAATTTGTTTTTTAATTTGTAAGCACGGTAACTCAAAGACTTACCCAACTCTCGCAAAATGTTGGCGATTCAGCGGGTTCTTCATCCAGTCTCTCTGCATCGGACCAAGATCGTTGCTATGTGAAGGTAAAAATTATAATAATTCATTTTTAAATATTATATTTTAATACTTTATTTCAATTTTAAATATTTTCTTCATTTTTCAGTCGGTCTCTCCAAATAAGG
>NW_010964598.1:853108-882633 GCF_000463585.1 Tarenaya hassleriana | reverse complement strand
TTTTCTGTAATATTCGAACAATTTTTTATTTTAATATTTTAATTTTATTTTGGTTTTATTATATATATATATATTTATTAATATATAATATATATAAATATAAATAAAAAAATAAAATAAATATTTAAAAAATAAAATATTATTTTATTTTTAAATATTTATTTTATTTTTTTATTTATTTTTTTGTGTTTTCCAACAGGTTTTCCAACGGCTATCCGTTGGAATGAATTTTCAATTCCAACGGACTGCCGTTGTAAATACCGTTGTAACATTTCGACGGTGTTTCCAACGGATATTCCAACGGATTTCCATGGCAAATACTGTTGTAAATCCGTTGGAATATTTCTAACGGATATTCTAATGGTCCCGTCGGAAAGTAGCCACAGATCTCCGTTGGAATTTTCGTTGATATATTACGACGAACAAATCCGTTGGAAATCCGTTGAAAATATACCACGGAAAAACCATTGGAAATCCGTTGAAATATTCCAACGGATGTCGGCGTTGGAATTCCGTTTGGAATTTGCCACGGATTTCCAACGGAACGGCGTTTCTAACGACTGTTTTCCAACGGATATATCCGTTGGAAAAGTTGAATTCCAACGGATTTTCGGCCATTTCCAACGGATTTGCCGGTTGGAATTTGGGGTTTTTTGTAGTGTTTATAAGTTAAGTGAAACTCGATTTAGTTTATAAGCTTTGTGAAAGTTATCAATGATTGGATTTATTCTACAGATCATTGATAATCCAAGAAATCCCATGAATTCAAATACTGCTCCAGGGAATGAGATTCCTGCTATGAATATCGATGAGAATCCTCATATAGCAGAGGTTACGAACCCCGTTAATCATGATGCTGCTGGCACAAATATGAATTATCAAGTGTCAAACATTGTGAACGTTAACTGTCGACGGAATGCCTTCGGTTGTTGCGAACTCCGAAAATTAGGCAATTCCTATTGTGTCAATCGGCCCGCTGAGAGACATGACCAATTTAAGGATCAAAATTTCAAACGCTGGCAACAAAAGATGTTGTTTTTCTTAACACAACTTAAATTGTCACGGTACCTCACTGAAGATGAACCAATCCCAGAGGAGGGCAACGCCCAATCTCTAGCTAGTTGCCAACAATGGAAACATAACAGTTTCATGTGTTGGAACTTTGTGTTGAACGGTTTGGATGATTCACTGTATGGTGTTTTCTCCAAATATGTTATAGCCAAGCAACTCTAGGAAGCGATTGATCATAAGTATGGGGTCGAAGAGGCTAACCAATGACGAATGGTGGTAGCCAATAAACTACCGTATGGTAGATACAAGGAGTGTTGTGGAACAAGTAGATGAATTGCAAATCATCTTCCACAATTTGGCGGGAGAAGACATAATGGTAAATGAACGGTTCCAGGTGGCAACTCTGTTTGAAAAATTACATCTTGGACGAATTTCAAGAATGACCTGAGACAAAAACCTAAGGACATGTCTTTGAAGGATTTGCATCGTCGTGTAAGAATTCTACAGGAGTCTCAACCTATTCTTAAAATGAATAGACAATTTGGATCCAAGGCAAATATCGTTGAGACTACTGAGGTCAAAGGGAGTAAAAAGCGGAAGATTGATAAGAATGTCAACTCCAAGAAATTCAAGGGAAATTGCTACGTTTGTGACAAGACTGGACATTTGGCAAAGGATTGCTACCATCGCAAAGACATAATTTGTTTCTTTTTCGTTGTTATCAATCTTACATTTTTGTAGGTTATAATAATTTTAATGGATCTAATTTTTTCTTACAGATTTGAAAAATCTATTGGCATATAAATATGGTATCAGGAAGTGGAAGTGAACATCATAAAAAGGTGAATACAACTTTAAACCAAAATTTACACATTGATTATGTTCTTTAAACTCCAACTTATTGTGATGGTGATTTATACTTTATAATTTTTTGAAAAATCATTTGGTTGGATCAGATGACTCGAGTTATGTTAGATCTCTATATATTAGAGAAAGAAGTCGAGCATACAAAAGGAAAAAATCTAAGTGACGTTGGAAAGACAAACATGGCTAGAGAATTTAACAAAATATTTGGGATAACTTTGAACTATGGAAAATTTAAAAATAGAATTGACACTTTGAAGAGAGATTATTACATCTATAGAAAGATCACTCATGGAGCGACCGACCTTGGATTTGATCCTGTTATTGGAACTCTTCAAGCCTTTGACCATTGGTGGAAAAGCAAAATCGAGGTAAATTTATAAAATACTGATTTTATATTATAATTCTTTGTTGTATTATTCGTCACCTGATGTATACTCCTTTTTTTTTTCAAGATTTATCCAAAGACTGAAAAAATCCGAACAAACTCTTTAAAGTTCATCCCACTTTTGGATGTGGTTTGTGGAGATGTGACTGTTGTATTATCATGCAACCAGAGGTTGTTATAATACGCAGTTTTGATTATCATGCTTTGTCGATTCCTATGTGTGAGAGTGAGGAAGGTAGTGAAGAAAATGAAATCCAAATTACAATGCAAGATTCTACACATGATATCGATAATGATCGATTCTATGATCCGACAACTAATGTGTATATGACAAATGTGAGAAATAATAACGCTCAAGAGATATGGAATTTGACGCGCTAATTCTAGTCATTATAGTATTTTTTATTCCAATTGTGTAAAAAAATATTATATATATAAATATATATATATATATATATATATGATGATTTTGTTTTGTATTGTGTTTTGTTTTATTTTTTGGTATTATGTTTTAGGAACTAAATAATATTCTGTTTTAGTATGTTATATATTTTGTTTGGTATATATGTTTTTTATTGTAATTATATGTTATAATATTTTTACAATTAATTATTTATAAATTTGTTATTAATTGTTATATAAAAAACTAATTAAAAATATTTTGAAAAAATATAATTATAAAAATATTTTGAAAAACCTAATTAAAAATGATTTCTTTTTTGGTAATTTATACCAAATTGCAAATGCAATCCTTATCAAACATTCAGTTTAAATCGTAACCAACCGCAATCATTATCAACAACAATATTTTTATTATTTACTACCAATCGGCCCCAACAAACATATCGCAATCGTCCACAATCGTTGAGACTACGATTGCGTGTGCACCAGTCACGCCCATAATCATTCGTAATTGTTTTAAAATATGTGATAATTAATATGATCCAAATAAGAATTGTTTTATTTCTCTGGATAACTAAATCCTTTTATTAGAGATTTAATTTATCTTATGCATCATCACAAATAAAATGACGATTAAAAAAAGGAAAATAACAACAAAAATCTATAATTTATAAATACCTCAATTAATTATATTTATATGGTGTAGCCGAAATGGTTTTTCTTTTATTAATATTTTTTTCCCTTTTTAATTAAAAAGAGACGTGAAACAAACTGATTAATACTAAATATAACTAATTATTAAAACATTTAATCATCTCGTAACTTCTGATAATCCATGGAAGCTCAGCCGTCGTCATCGGAAGCCAATGGAGATGGCGAAGCATGATTTCTTCCCGGGGTCTCTCCTTCCATAACCGTTATCTCCTCCACGTGTCCTCCTCTCGCCGATTGCCTCCTCTCCCGCTGGTGTTATTACCCTTCTCTCCTATAAGTATCTACGCTCTCTCTGGTATTCCGCTTTGCGCTCTGTCTCTTGTCATGCTGAATTTGAGGTTGAGGTTCCTGTCTCCGGAGTTCTTTGTCGTATATTAGGGCTGAAATTGGGGGATTTCCTCGCATTTATTGCTGCTAGGAATATTCCATTAGATGCCATTGTTAGTGCTACTGAGTTATGGAGGTCATGGCGGTCTGCGTATTTGGCTAGTATAATCGATAACGATTCGGACAATT
The DNA here is from genome assembly GCF_000463585.1 of Tarenaya hassleriana. NCBI lineage: Eukaryota > Viridiplantae > Streptophyta > Magnoliopsida > Brassicales > Cleomaceae > Tarenaya > Tarenaya hassleriana. Next base: position 878,738 of record NW_010964598.1, on the reverse strand, counting down.
TTTGGAATAAGATCGAATCTTTTGCTAAAGGGTTTGATCTACTGGCCCCGGTTGTTGTTGCTGTCCTGATTGCTAATGGCATGGCCATGAGTGGAACGAAGTGGAGACTTCGTAGTTGAACGTGATTAACTTCCATGGTCACAGTCTATGTTATCGTATCTATGAACATTTTGGGGTTTAGTCGTTCAGAAAAGGTCCAATTTGGTGCCCTTTTTCCTCGAGGGAGCAAAGGGCGTTTCCCTGTGAGCAGCTCGTGTGTACTGATCTTATACGTTTTGCAAACATTGCTGAAAAAACCGAAAACCCCTCAAAGGATTTACCAATTGGTTTGGTGGGTTCGATGTGTATGATCACTGTGGTTTACTTGCCTGATGGCTTTGGCATTGACCGCGACGATGGAACACGCCGAGATGGACGTGACCACTGCTTTTTAGTTGCCTCTGATCAAATTGGGATGACACGGGCTAACTTCTTGGTAGGTATATATGTGAATTCGAGGGCATGATCACATGCCAAGCTCGGTATGCCATTCCGGTTGTTTGAGCTCATATGATTCCTCCACGATTTGTATTGGTTCATCCGGAAAACCGGTATCACCCTATTAATGCTACTCTCGCTTGGTGCATCCGGTGTTTTTTCTCCAACTGTGACATTCTCTATCAGGTGTTTTCTCCGTTTGCTATTAATTATCCTAGCATTGCTCGTGAGACGATATTATGTGAAGAATGTGACTCCTAAAACCGATTCAGTCGAAGGTTATCGATCATCCGTTTCTGACAATCAGCTAGCTCCTCCATTGGAATATCTGAATCATGGAATGCGAACAAGAGGGGCTGGATTGCTTATACTGCCATTGGAGGTCTTTGGCTTGCAGGGACTTTGGGAATGACACTGCTTCCCAAAAAACAAAACCGGATTCATCACCGGTTACGATGAATCTTTTTCTTATCAGGCCATCATCACAGGGGTCATGTAGCATTCTTAAGGTCCGTACGTAGTTTGCTCCTCGATCTCTGGAAGAGGCAAAGGAACAGGGAAGGGAGAGATGGAGCATCCATTGATCATGAGACTCTACTACGTACAGTGGTTAGTGAGATGCTTAAGCAATAAGCAGTATACAACTGTTGTTCTTGACATGTATATCTATACGTTTGATGCTGATTATGCATACATTAAATTTCCGATGTATACATTAAATTTCCGATGTATATATATATACATACATATATATATATATATATGTATGTATACATTAAATTGGTACAAGAGAACGTGTATATGTGGGTCTATGTATATAGTAATACACGAAATAAAATCATCATTTTGCATGCATGAAGGAATATTTTGAATGTGCAAATTATTAATTGAAGCAAAACAATGAGAAAGAAATATTATATTTCTATCTTATCGTTAATTAATCACAATCTCCTACTAAATGCTACAAAAGCAAACTTTGAAATACCACAAAAAAGAATATATTAGACAAACAATATTTTTATGTAATATTAAATGTATATGTTAATTATCCTATTTTTTATCTAGTTTAAAATTATCAATATTATAAAATTTAAAAAAAATTACATTTTTTCAATAATTAATTGTAACATTAAGTATCAAACAATTTAACTATATATATAATCACAATGTCGCCTATTATTGCTACAACCAAACTTAAATTTTTTAGTAAAAGAAAAAAAACATGGTGTATGATGTATCTATGATTCTATATCCACCGATATTAATTAGGCGGCATTAATCATTTAAAATAAGGGTAATAATTAAATATTAAGGAAATGAACCGTCATTACCGTAATTATTGGCTTGGTAACCTAACCACCTAAGCTTTGTAGAATAATGATTTCTACATTGAAAAAAATTAGTAGTATTATATATATATATATTTGTATAACATCAGTGATTTTAACAAACGAACCGACATTATGGTGTTTTGCTTTGTATAGCATTTAATGATATAATGAATGTGTTATGTTCTCTCTTTTAAAGTCCGTACGTACACATTTAGTTAGTGCATGTCGGCTCTTGTCTCTCACAAGTCACAATGGTTATCCCTTAAGAAACCCTAAATTATTTAATATTTTTAATAAAATTATTTATTCCATGCATAGCAGTAATAAATATTATATATATGAGTGATATATCAAATGTTCATGCAGTAAATTCATTTAGATAACAATATACATGAAATGAAGGGCCCAACTTGGCCAATATATCAAAATGTTTTAAGAATCCTGAATTTTTTTCTTTCAAAATATTCATTTAAAAGAAATTTGTATGATATATGTTTATGATTTTATCTTTATGGAATACATGTAAAATACATCAAATTAAAAAAAAACTATAAAAAATCTAAACAAATTTACAAAACACACACATACATATATATATATATAATTAGGGATGGATATTTGGATTTTTTTTTTGGTTTCATATTCAAGATTTTTGTTTTTGAACAATTATAGTCATTCATTTTCTATATTGAATTTCTTTTTTGTAATATTATTTCTATCTATAATTAGTTTTTTGTAAAGAATATCCGTTTCCTTTGTTTTCATTTAATTTTAAAATTAGTTTTATATTTGATTCAAGTTAAATTTAGTTATCTTATTCGATTCAGTTATTCAAATTTAATCCAATTGGATAATAGAACTGAAATAATCCTTACTACAAATAAATAGTATAAAATTCAAGATTTTTTTTTTTAACTCGAAATTTTTGACTCGACTATATCTTCCAAAATTTAAAGATAACTTGTATATTATAATTAAATTGTGGATCTTTTCATCCGTTATTCGAACACGAGATATTAAATAAGAACTTCACCTTTCTTTCTTAACCATCTACGACTACCCGGTCAACATGGTCGGGATGAGATTTTTTTCCTCTAATTCTTTACTTTTTTTCAATATTTTAATTATAAATAAGATGCAAACAAAATAAATATTGGAATCTAAATTATTTGGGCATACGATGAACCCATCATGTTCCATGTACGTCCACTATATATAATATATAATCATATGTTTTGTGAATCTTAGTTTTTGACTGACACATTATGCTTCACCTAAAACTGCAGAACACGTGGCACCGCAACATCCCTGGTTTATTTCCCTATTGTATCAGACACAGCTACATATTTATATGTTACACACACACATATATATATAATTTATATGTATTATAGAAATTCATATATATATATAGCAACCTTTGTGTCAAATCTCCAGGTCAAAAGGTCGTCTATATAATAATAGTGCGTCTCAATTATTCTCTCGCTCATTCATAAATTATGAACTTTTTATTTGATACATAATTAAGATACGTACCAAGGTTTTACATAATATAATATATAGTGGGCTTGCGTAATCATAATAATATATTATAATATAAGGAAAATAGCACGTACGATCAAATAAAACACAAAAGAAAAAACAAAGGTGTATGTGTTGCAGCGTGTCGATTTCATCTCCTCATCTTTGAATTTTTGGTACGCTCTGTGTAGAAGTGTAGATTAAATTTAAATTGGTAATATATGTATACAAAAATATTGTCGGCTCTTTTTATAATATTTTTTTACAAAATTTGTGATATTCATATGTAACATTTTATAACATGTGCAATATAACAGTGGTTTTTTTAACCAATGAACCTAGATATTGTAAACATTAGATTTGCAGTATTCTATTTTTTGGATAATAATCTAGAAAAATATCGGTTTAACAGTTTTCAATTAGAAAAATCTTCAAATGATGGTTATTGTGTTGGATAGAAATAGATATTTCATTTTGGATATATGAAATCAAGTAGAATACTAATAAATAATTAATTTTTATGAAAAAATGTATAATTATGTTTCACCCAAATAATTAACCATATGATCATTTCAAATAATCATAAACTTATTGATACCATATAGTATAGAGTGTTATTCGGCCTCAAACGAGATTATCATTAATATCGGATCACCTACAGTTCTATATGAAGCTTATAAGTTTATTTAATAAATCTTTTGTTGGTTATTAATCATTTCAATAACTAATGAATGGATTATATATAGTTTATTTTTTATTAATTAATTATATGTCTATCGCATACCCTAAACAAGGAAGTTTTATTTTCGGGCCATTTAATGCTTCTCATCTTCTTTTAATGAATTATCAGCTCTATATTATTTACTTAATCAACCTAATATATCTTTATAATTTTTGCCTGTTTTGTGAAAAAATTAATCTGTTGAGTCTTTGATTTTTTATTGAATCAAATAGAAAGTGAATATGTATTTAAAAAACTTAGAAAGGGAAAATGTAACGATAGATAGTTAGTAATGTAGAAAGTTAGAAAGTAAAATAACAAAATTTAAATAATTTTCAAAATAATGTTAGTTTTAAAAATAAAATAAAAATTAAAGGATTTTAGAGCCCACAAACACGAAGACATATCTGACAACCATGCAGACAAGACTTGGCTTGTCTTCAGAACACGTGTCTCTTTGTCTCTTACCAGAACTAGAACTTATTTTATTCCTTTTATTTGGTTCCGAACAAGAAGATAAAGAAAATAAAATGTTCAAAATTTGTACATTTATTTTATTTCCTAAGAATTTGAAAAAAAAGTGCTAACAAATTTAATTTCTTAAGATTTATTTCAAATAATTTAATAAATTAAACTTTCTCAAATGATATTTAGCATAGTTTGTGAGCAATAAAATTTGAGTTTATTCATAATGTTTTGTCTCACTAAAACATTTTGATAAATTCAAATTTATACATTACCTTAACTATATCTTTTATTCAATTAGTTACTAGATCTCGATTAATGTTTGGATAATAATAATAATAATAATAATAATAATAATAATAATAATAATAATAATAATAATTAAGAAATTGAGAAAAAAGATCACCACTTGATAAATTTTATAAATTTTTTAATAGTTTTGTTGAAAAACAATTGCTGAATTTAATGATATTCAATTTTTCTGGTAATCCAGTCGTCATAGTCGAGATTACAAAATATAGAAAAAAAAACATTTAAATCAAATTTTAATGTAAATGCCAAATGGTAGTAACAAAGCGAGTTTAGGTTCTAACGTGATTCATTTAAATATCCAAAATTTGAATATCTTCTAGATGTTCAGGTCTACGTGCCGTGATTTAGTTGGAACTCAATCGTACGGCATCGTATGCTCTCTCTCTCTATAAATGGCCATGACTGACGCATAACTCTGATGTCTCAGCTTCCATATCTAACACGCAAAAAAAAAAACACTGCAAAAGCAAAAAATGGTGGTAGAAACTCAGAATCCAAACACGACCTTTTCGCCGCACGCCACAAGGTTTACATCAATCCCGATCGTGGATATCTCCGACCCAGAATCCAAACACGACCTTTTGAGAGCCTGCGAGGACTTTGGATTCTTCAAGGTGATCAACCATGGCGTTCCCACGGAGCCCATTTCCCGTTTGGAACAAGAAGCTGTCAAGTTCTTCTCCTTGCCCATGTCGGAGAAAACCAAAGCCGCCGGAGATTCTGGTGACCCTTTTGGCTACGGGAACAGGAAGATTGGTCGGAATGGTGACGTGGGTTGGGTTGAATACTTGTTGATGAACGCGAATCTTGATTCGGGTTTCTTGAAAAACCCGGGAAAAATCAGGTTCGATAGCTCTTTTTCAATATCCGTCATTACTTATTCTTTTCCCAGATCGAAGCTTTGTTTCTCGCTATGTCCTGATCTATGGGTTCAACTCTTTTGTCTATAATAACGACTCCGTATCTTATTAATTACATCGATTAACTGGTTATGTGTTATTTTCTGTCTTTTATAACATGACAGGAGTCATCTCATGTCTAAACATGGGTATTTTATTTAAACTTCGGGGGAAAACAAGACATGTTCGCTATATAATATATTTTAAGAACATGTAAAGTCGGGCGCCATAATAAATATTGATTGATTCGACGTACCTACCATTCATAAAATGTATCTTTTTGACAATAGTGACATGACAAGTTGTATCAATTCCTCGCCGTTTTTGTTGGTGGAAATTGAAACGAAACCAATGTTTGATTTGGGCAGGAGAGCAATAGAAGAATACATAACGTCAGTGAGAAAAATGACATGTGAAGTGTTAGAGATAATGGCCGATGGGTTAGGGGTTCAACCGAGGAATACGTTAAGCAAACTCTTAACCGACCAAAAGAGCGATTCCATGTTAAGGTTAAACCACTACCCTCCCTGTCCTCTCCTCAAGAACGCCAATGTGAAGAGCGTTATCGGCTTCGGAGAACACACGGATCCTCAGATCATCTCTGTCCTGAGATCCAACAACACTTCCGGTCTCCAAATCGCTCTTCGTGACGGTTCTTGGATCTCAATCCCGCCCGACCATTCTTCCTTCTTCTTCAACGTCGGCGACTCTTTGCAGGTATTCATTATAAGGGCATTAACTAATCGTGGTAATGATTATGGTAACGATGCCCTTGTAATCATCGATAGTCTTGTTTCATTCTCGTTCTTATAACTTTTTAAGATGATATTCTAATGAAATGAGTCGATTATATATGACCAAATGGTTTTACGGTGAACCGACGAAATATATATATATATATATATGTTTTTTTTTGTTAATATATATATATATATATATATATGTTCATATTATAGAAATGGGTTGAGGTGAAAACCTAACACGTTGGATTGGAATAAATAAGGGGTGGGGACTAATTAAATGGTACTTATGTTTCATGAGTGTGTCGGTATATTGGTCACCACAATGCGTTGGCATGATTATTTTTTTTAGTGGTTAGATACGTCGCTCCTTGTCCTGAAGATCTTTGCCATTGTTTGACATTTTCCTTTCGAGTGAATTTCATTCCATGCATGTGGATATATACCTATATATATATATATATATATATATATCGAGATTAGTGGATATATATATATATATATTGATACGTCATTACAAGGATTGTTGTCGTGAATTTAAATTTAAATAGAAGACGTAGTTTGTTTTAGTAAAAAATTTAGTATTACAAGAAATATATATAACTATTTTTTCATAATATTCAATACCCTCCGTATAATCTCTCATCTCAAATCTCCATATAAATAAGTACTTATCTCATATACAATTTTTTTTCGTCAAATTCAAGTTATTATAGCTAGCGTCATTTACATAAAAAAAACAGAAAACAAAAGAAAAAAAATAATATATATGTAGATTACAAATTGACTTCAGCTGGTTGCCGAGTGAAAATTTGGATTGCTGATTGGTTTGCACAGTTGAACAACAAAATGGGCGGTGACCTGAAGAAAATCAAAGTTGTTGGAGAATACTTCAAGGAGATATGGAAGGCTGCTGGGATGAACGATGACAAGGTGGAATTCCTGTGGTCATCTGAAGAAATAAATGCTCGGGCAGATATATATATATATATGTGTGTGTGTGTGAAGGTGATGACGAACGGGAGGTTCAAAAGCGTGAGGCATAGAGTGATGGCGAACAGTGAGAGATCGAGGCTTTCCATTATTTATTTCGGTGGGCCCCCTCTTTCTCATACCATCCTCCCTCTCCTCCCTCACAAACGAGGAGGGGGGCGGCGGCGGCGGCGGCGACGGCGACAATCTATACGAAGAGTTCACTTGGTCTGACTACAAGAACTCCGCCTTCAACTCTAGGCTGGCCGACAACAGGCTCATCCCTTTCCAAAGGAATCAGCTTTCGAGGATGTTATGAACCAATAATAAAATATTACGTTCCAAAGGCATGCATACAAAATATAAAAAAAATATCACAGATATTTATTAAAAACATTATTGCATTCTAATATTGTTTTTTTTTATTTATTTATTTGGGATTGGTATAAAATACACTACTTTAGTTTAGGGTTTTCAACTATCCTGATTTTAATGCGGCTTCAATTCAAGCAAATCCGGTTTAGTATGTGGTTAGCTTGGCATGTGAATTTTCCCAAACCGAACCGGGCTAAACAAAGGACCGAAACGACGTGAACCGCGGCGGCTATCTACTGAAATTCCAGAAATGCCCTTACCGTAGTTCCGGGCACTTTTTCTTTTTTTTTGAAACCCTATCGGGAATATCGAAACCTTGTCCTTTCTTCGCAATTTCTACGCCGCCGATCTCCGGTGAGCTGTTTCGCTCGTTCACCTTCCCTTTCTCCTGTTTTATTTTTAATCTCTATCAGTGAAACCGAAAATGTCTGTCGATTTCGATTCCATTTGTAAGAATTTGTGTACATGGGATCGTAGATGTTTGCCTTCTTGGGTAAATTTCTGGGCTTAATTTCGATTATTAATGTGATTCCGGGCAGTAATGTTGTGCGAAATGATTTTACGCGTTTGTTTTCCAATTGAATTTACTGATTGGACTGTGGAGTGCTCATGTCTTAGATTAAACTTCTGGATTTTTTCTTAACCTTTGGTCTGATCCATGTGCCTGTGTAATACCGACCTGTCCCCTTGTTCTGTTTTGTTCTTTCTCCTGAATGATTGCTCGAGCCAATGATGTTTGCTTCCTTGGCTGTCATTCAGTCAATGCTCTAGAGCCAGATTGTTATCTGGGAATATTTTCCCCTGTTCCTTAAAATCAATTAACAGGAACCCTTTTTTCCAATCTGAAGCACGTTATCGTCGGTAGGTTTGGTAGAATTTCGTCGAAATTTTCATCCAATTGATTATAGTTACTGTTACATCCCCTCCATAGCGTGACAAATCAGCATTGTTAAGCTGTTTGTGTGTCAGTAGAAAATTTGTGATCAGACGGCTTTATGTTTCCTGAAGTTCCCAGTTAATAATGATGAGTCCTATGTAGTTTGGAGCAATAGGAGTGTTTGGAATCATAGGACTTATGGTCCTCTGGTTAGTTTCGCCTTTGAAAATAAATCGAAACGGCAATACTTTCTATAATAACACGACGTTTTAGAGTTGTTGCCCTTTGCCAGGGGTTATTTTAAATCATTGTTCTCATGTAGCAGCGGCAGTTTCGATGGCTGAGCAGTCTCCGGAGAATATTCTGGTGCCTGTGGAGGAGATGGAGGCTCTTGCTGTACAGGGAGCGAAATCAGCATCTTTCTCAGCCACTGGATTCCAGTGAGTTCTCTTGTTGCTTTTCCTTGTACTCCCCCCATGTGTTATGCACACATTGTTGCATACGATAGGTCAGATGGATTGAATTGGGTGTCTCATGAGTTGATTTTTCCTTACAAGTTTCATAAAAATCGGTCAGTTCTCTGTTGAGTGTTGGTATAAAATCAGAAAAAGTTGTGGATTTTTGTACAATTTTGCGCATGTAATAGATCTATTATGAGTTGCTATGTACATGTCGGTTTATCGGGTTGAGTCCTTTTATCTAGGATAAGTGAGGGGGACATTGAAAAGAGATTCCAGATTGTGAGGAGTGTTGGTGAGGAATGCATACAAGAGGATGAGTTGAGGAATCTTCTCACCAAGAAGGTTGCTCCGATTTGCTATGATGGTTTTGAACCCTCCGGAAGGATGCATATTGCACAGGTTGCTTACCTTTCTGATATACTTGTTTGATTCTGAAGGGGCATATGATGGGCAGTCCTGATGTTTCTCTCATCTTTCAGCTTCACGTTTTATAAGATAGTTAACCAATCGCAGTGAGAAAAGGTGGAAGATATTTGATTAATCAAGCAAGCCTGGAGATACCCTCTGCTATATTAGGTATAATTCTCATGTAATGAGCTTCACTCATTTATAAAGTTGTCTGTAAGAAGAATTTGAAGGATACGAGAGAATTGAAAGATGTCAGGGGTTTGAGGAGTATTTTATTCATATGTAGATTTGATTTTACCCATGGAACTGAAACTTTTTTCTTCTGTTCTTCTGAGCTTGTTCAAACACATTAAGTCTATGCTACTTTTCCATTTACTTCAATGGTTTGTGTAAGAGGCTTCTGTTATTCTGTAACAGGGAGTGATGAAGGTTATCAACGTGAACAAATTGACTTCAGCTGGTTGCCGAGTGAAAATTTGGATTGCTGATTGGTTTGCACAGTTGAACAACAAAATGGGCGGTGACCTGAAGAAAATCAAAGTTGTTGGAGAATACTTCAAGGAGATATGGAAGGCTGCTGGGATGAACGATGACAAGGTGGAATTCCTGTGGTCATCTGAAGAAATAAATGCTCGGGCAGATAAGTACTGGCCTCTTGTCATGGACATTGCTCGCAGAAACAAGCTCCCTCGAATCTTAAGGTATACTTTGAAACTTTCGCTTCATTCATTCAGTTCTGTAACAACAATCACAGGCCTAAATAATACGTTTTCCAACTTTGTTAGGTGTGTGCAGATCATGGGACGAAGTGAGACAGACGAGCTGAGTGCTGCCCAGATTCTTTACCCATGTATGCAGTGTGCGGATATTTTTTTCCTCGAGGTGCTCCTATATATATATACACATAGTTTGGGTATATTATTTTTTTAGTAGTTTGGGTACATAGTTTGAGGAATCACATGTAACGGTGTTCTAATGCATATAGTTCATTGGATTACAAAATTTAGAATTACTTACAATAAAAACTTTGCAAGTTAAATCACCGGTTGAAATCTCATTCTGAAGAAAGTCTGGGAAAACTGGTTCCTTGTTGAAAAACTCCTCATACATGCATGTTCCTTGGACTGGACAAAGATTATGTGTGCGCATATCTGAGATCGTGTTGATATAATTGACATTTAACTCAATGGAAGTAATGTTGTCTTTATCACGTGTCTCTGCCTTTTCATGACGTGCCTAAGATTGGTGATGAAACTTCTTGTTTTACTCGTGCAGGCTGATATTTGTCAGCTAGGAATGGATCAACGAAAAGTAAACGTGCTTGCAAGAGAATACTGTGACGACATAAAGAGGAAAAATAAACCCATTATCTTATCCCATCGTATGTTCTGCTTCTTCTGTTCAATTTTCGGTCCGCTGTACCCGTTTACTTTTATCATTTATCATCTTCAGCTGTATTGCCCTTGCAGATATGCTTCCGGGTCTTCAACAAGGACAAGAAAAGATGTCCAAAAGTGATCCCTTGTCTGCCATTTTTATGGAAGATGACGAGGTTGGTAAAGCAGCTAGTTAAGTAAGAGTTGGAAGGGAGGTGAAGAGTTTAGTTTAATGGTTCTTGTCTTTGCAGGCAGAAGTTAATTTCAAGATCAAGAAAGCATATTGCCCTCCGAAAATCGTGGAAGGGAACCCATGCCTTGAATACATCGTATTGCAATGGTTTCACGAGTTCACGGTTGAACGGAATGAAAAGAACAGCGGTAAAAAGTGAGTACTCTCGCTTACGAGCTTTTCGTAAATATTCTACTAATCTTACTATATTGAGAATTCTGCTTAATTGCAGCAGAAAAAGAATAACTTTCTAATTTCAACGTCACAGGACCTACACAGAATTTGAAGAAATAGTCGATGACTACAAGAGCGGGGAGTTGAATCCCGGAGATCTAAAGCCGGCACTCTCCAAAGCCTTGAATAAGATACTGCAAGTAAGCCCCTAATGATATGATATTATCAAGAACGATATCCATATGTCGGTCCACAAATGATTGTGTTACTTCCGATATGATATTCACAATGCAGCCTGTCCGAGATCATTTCAAGAACAATGAACGTGCCAAGAATCTGCTCAAACAGGTTAAGGTAATAAATCATCTCGGCTCTGCTTCCCTTTTCAGCTCGAGATTAATCCGTTTCATCCTGAAGCAAAGCCTCTGATTCTGGTTAAATGTTTCTTGCAGGCTTACAGGGTCACCAGGTGAAAAGCACAGGACATGAAGAGAAGAAACATATGTCCCTATGCCTTTGCCGTTGTTGCATTGCTTCTGGGACATGTCTCTCTGTCTTACTATTGAGAGTACTTTGTTGGATTTTGGTATTTGTGTGTTTCAGATAATACACTTAGTTAGGGTTAATCCCACAAAAAACCTCAAACTTGTTAAAATGTTCCATATAAAACCCTAAACTTATAATCTTCCACAAAAAATCCTGAATTTGGTAAAAACTTCTACAAAAATTATAAACTTACAATTTTCTTCTATATAAAACATTTGATTTGTTTGACCAAAAATTTTGCTGATATGGCACGCCAGATTGCTTACATGGCACTGACTCACCTATCACATCAATGCCACATCATCATTTTAAAATTTTAAATATAAATTTTATATGCAAATCCTCTGTATCTTCATGCAGCGGATTCTTCAAGCTTCATTTTAGTCAAAGAGCAGCTTCTGGGAGAAGCGAACTACAATGTGTGGTCCAGAGCCGTTATGAAGGCTCTAAATGCGAAGAACAAGCTCCGTTTTGTTCTTGGCAAGATTCCTCGACCAGAAGACGATGATGATGATTCTCCATGGATGCGATGCAACGATCTGGTAACTACTTGGTTAACGAATTCAGTTTCATCTGAAATTCGTACTCAGATTTTATATTTGGATTTAGCTCCTGAAATCTGGAAAAATTTGGAGAAGAGGTTTAAGCGTACCTTTAAAATTTTAAATATACATATATATACCTATATACAAACATACATATATATATTTTTATCAAATATATATATATATATATATATGTATATTAAGTTTGTATTTTAAAATTTTAAATATACAAATATATATATATATATATACCTATATACATACATACATATATATTTTTTTTTTATCAAATATATGTATATATATATGTATATTAAGTTTGTATTTTAAAATTTTAAATATACAAATATATATACATATACCTATATACATACATACATATATATTTTTTATTATCAAATCTCTATATATATATATATTTGTATATATATTAAGTTTATAATTTAAAATTTTAAATATACAAATATTTTAATCAAATATATAAATTTACATATATAAATTTATATATATATTTGTACATATATAAATTTATATATATATTTGTACATATATATTTTTATTAAATATTTTAATTTTTAAAATGATGACGTGGCGTTGACGTGGCATGTGAGTCTCCGCCATGTCAACAATTCGGCATGCCACGTCAGCAAATTTTTTGGTCAAACAAGTCAAAGGTTTTATATGGAAGAAAATTATAAGTTTGTAATTTTTGTGGAAGTTTTTACCAAATTCACGATTTTCTGTGGGAGATTACAAGTATGAAACATTTTAACAAGTTTGAGGTTTTTGTGGGATTAACCCCACTTAGTTATAATGTTTGTCGAAGTTTGTGGATGTTTTGGTTAATTATCATTTATCAAATTGAGGAATCATGGTTATGTAACATAGGTTCAATGTACGGGGAAGCTTTGGTTTTACCGGTTTACTAATACTCCCGCTAAATTAATTTTGGTTTGGTTTAGTTTTGTTCGGTTGCCTGTTAGATTTTGTCAATAAATCAAAGAAAATTTTGTTTTGGTATGGTACTGGATTTAAGCCAAATTAAATTTGGCTCGGTTAGGTGGGTTGGTTATATCCAAGGACTTGATCGAACCGGAACCGGTAACCGGTTATCCGTAAACCGATTTCCAGCGGTGGAACGTTTGAAGATTTTACAGCGACCCTAACTAAAGGTGATAAGGAGAAGAAGAGAAATTCATAAGGAGAGATTTTTGTTTCTGTGATTTTGCTTAGGAGAAGGAGGAGCTTGGCGAAGAAGAAGAAGGGAACATGGGAGAGAGGAAAGTTCTGAACAAGTATTACCCGCCGGATTTCGATCCGTCGAAGCTTCCCCGGCTCCGGCGACCGAAGAATCAACAGATTAAGGTTCGTATGATGCTTCCGATGAGCATTCGCTGCAACACTTGTGGGAATTACATCTACAAGGGTACCAAGTTCAATTCCCGCAAAGAGGATGTCATCGGCGAAGTAAGGATCATTCGTTTTCTTTTCAGCTTTTTATTTTGGGCTTCTCGATTTTCGGCCTGATATTGTGTTCTCTGTTTTATTCGTTTGAATCTGTGATGCTTTACGAGCTTTAGGGTTAATGGGCATGCCATGTGATTGAATTTTTAGAGCTTTCAGTGAAGATTCAGGGATTATTGTTGTTATCTTATGAATCGAAACATTTCTGCAGCGAATCAGAATTAGGATTTTAGGGTTTTGATGAAATTGGGTGTTTTGGTCATAAACGGAAAGTATAAGTAATCAATCCAGCTCTTGGAGTTTTGATCACTTAGACTGGGATCATACTTGTTCAAACAGTGGAAGCTAAGGATCTAAAAGGTCATTGTTCGAAGGGGTTAGCATTCTTGTTATTCGACTTGCAATAAAAGGATTCGTTTTTCATATCAGCATCACAAAGTATAATTGCCTAAACATATCTTGAACCCTAAAAGTTTCAGATTTTGTTCAGAAAAGGAGATGAGTTTAACACACTGGGGTGTACAATACACGAATATTTATGCTCAATGATGTCTCTGAGGCATTGTTATTCAATGGGTTTTGTTATGTTCCTTGTCTTGTGCAGACATATCTGGGGATCCAAATATTTAGGTTCTACTTCAAGTGCACCAAGTGCTCCGCCGAGCTGGCCATGAAGACTGATCCACAAAATTCTGATTATGTTGTCGAATCTGGGGCAACCCGTAACTTCGAACCCTGGCGTGCAGAAGATGAGGTAAGGATTTCAAATTTAGGTTGACTTTGTCACAGAGCGTGGAGGTTTGTGTATATATATATTTCCAAGTTGATTAACCTGTTACCTTTTCCTTCTTTACCAGGAAACTGAGAAGGAGAAAGGGAAACGAGAAGCTGAAGAGATGGGGAATGCGATGAAATCCTTGGAGAATAGAACTCTGGATTCAAAAAGAGAGATGGATATTATAGCAGCACTTGATGAAATGAAATCTATGAAGGTATGATATATGTTACGCCAGCTTTACAGCGCGGAAATTGATTCTTGATGTGTCATAGTATTTTAGTTGTTTATCATTAATCTATTGGTACTAATTACCATTCTTTTGTTTCTCTGCATGCAGTCTAGGCACGCTACTGTCAGTGTGGATACAATGTTGGAGGCTTTGCAAAGAACAGCAGCTGAAAAGGTGCAGTGTCCGAGGTCTTTTTGCTTTTTCGTATACGTAATGTTTTGACATGCTTTTCTAAGTTACTTACGAAACAAAGATTTAAGTTGTCTTAGCGTCTGGATAAAGTCTTTCGAGCTGTGACCTGGTGGTGGTTAATTACACATTATTTAGTGTATAGCATTCAAAACAGAGTTTTATTTGTCTTTGTAGTTTATTTAGGAAGGCTAAGCCAGTTTTGTTGTTCTTCACAAATGCATGCCCCTCTGATGTAACATCACCTTTTATGTGGATTCTGATTTTTTTTTACAGGAAAAAAGATTGGAAGAAGAGGACGAACCACTCATAAAGTCGATATTCAGTAAGCCGAAAGAAGTCATCCGGAGGATTGCAGATGAAGAACTGGATGATGATATCACTGGCCTTCGTGACGGGAACAAGGAACCATCATCTTCAGATGCTTCAAAGAAGAGAAAGGCTGCTTCGGAAGAAGGTCCTAGCAACCCCACGGATATTTTGGCCAGTTCCGGAGAAAACCCGAGCGAGCCGAAGAAAAGCAACACTAGTCATACTAATAATCCATTCAAATCCATTCGGATATCGGTCATCAAGAAGCCAGCTGCTCCGTCAAAATCAGAAGAGGCAAAGCCAGTAGAGTCCGACAAGTCTGGTGTGAGGACGAACACGGGACTAACATCCTTGTGCCAGAATTATGGCAGTGACGACGAGGATTGAGCTCTTTGCTACTACAGGTTTCATAAAAAAAATTCTCTCACAGATCGGTTTAACTCGTTAGAACCGAGTTTTTTCGATATGATTTTGGGTAGAACTTTGTTAAGAGCTGAAGTGCCGTGAAGAAATAACATGGAACCACACAGGAAAAGCAAGATCAAGATGAGTCTTCATGATGTTGTTCATTACTACAATGTCCACATAAATAGATCTCAAATTGCTTTCTTCAGTCACAAGCAATCCACACTTCTCACTTCTGCCCTTTCTTCCTCCACAAGTCACCTAACATCCTGATCCCTGACCCTGAACCCTTCCTCTTCCCACTACCTAACCCATCTTCTGAATGTTCATCCGACCCTAAATGAAAAAACCCTTGTGTGAAATTCTTGTCCATTGACCCACAGCTTTCTGAAACCCGACCGTTCATTTTGACCTCGACTCCTCCGGCTAGAGCTTCAGCTGCAGCATCTGCCGCTTTCCTCCATTGCTCAGTCTGTAATGTCATCTTCTTCATCTCTGCTTCTAGTGCCTGTTTTGCCTCTTTTGTTGATTCCAGCTTCTCTTTCATCTGAGCTTCATTTTCTCTGGTTCCTTCAAGTTCTTTCCCGATTTGATCCATCTCTGCAGCCATTTCCTCTTGCTTGGCCTTAGCGTTTCTCATTTCTGAAGCCGTGTCACTCAACTGATTCTTCAAGCTCTCGTTCTCCTTGCAAAGTGATTCCCTTTCTTTCTCGAGGTCGTACAGTTTGGCTTTCAACATGTTTACTTCATCTGCCTTTGGCTTTTCAACCTCTTCTGGTTCTCTCGTGATCTTCTCAACTGGAACTTCGAATACATCTGTCTCTAGCTGCACTTCACCTGGAACTTCATCTTTGTCAGCCATCTTAGGCTCGGGGACTGATCCCTCCAGACGAGCCACATTGTTCGGTTTCTTGCCATTCTTCTTAAGCTTTTCTTGAGCATGTTTCTTGGCCGACTCCGTTGTGGCCAGATGCTTTTTCAGCGCTCTCAGCTCGTCCTGGGCTTGTCCCAGCTGCGACTCCAGATCAGAAATTCGGGTTCCAAGCTTCTTCTGGTTTGGTGGTAGATCATTGTGGGACCCACAGCTCCTCGGTGATCCACGATCCAGACCGAGCTGTGGACTTCGGTCAGTGATCGGACGTTGGCGGCGGTGGTTCGGATCAGAAAATGCAGTTGATGTCCTCAGCCTTGGAGATTGCATCTGAGGCAACTCTGGACCTCTGTTCCAATCATAAACCGCCCACAAGTTCTAACCTTTTTTAGTTCTCTCCTCAGCTTAGATTTACTGTTTGCCATTTTGGCAATAAAAGATTCCAACAAGAAGAACCAAACACTCTAATTACATCATCAGGAATGTTTACAAGAGCTCTGTGTGTAGATAAGACAATCTCAGAGACAAACATATAAACATGTGTTGAATTATTACCTCGATCTCGGCATTTTGATTTCCGCGGAAGATCCAAGAGGTATTGAAGTTTGAAGGTTATGATCTGATGGAATGTGGGCACTGTCAAGTGTAAAGTACATCGATACATTACATGTGTACATATATATGAATCTATAGGAGAAGGGTATTTCTGGCATTTAAGAGCTCAAAAGCTCATTGAAGTTGGAGATTTGAGTTTATTACATCAACTACTGAATGAAGACTCATGTCGGAGAATTCCACGAAAGCGTAGAAGATAAATCACCACGCGCCACCTCACGCACGTGGGTTTTAAGAAAAATGTTGACTTGTTTGGTGAAAGGCAGAGAAAAAACACATTTGCAGATTTCAGACCAAAAAATCTTCAGTGTTCTTTGCTAAAAACAATACCCTAAGAGCAGTGGAAACACATTTGCAGGTTTCAGACAAAAACCCAAGAACGTGAACAAAGAAATCAAGATTTTTCATTGCCCCAAAGGAGAAGTTCATCTTCCTGACACCAGAGAATGGATCAAAGAGAAATCAGGCTACGGTGATGGGTTTTCAAGGAGAAGAAAAGGTTGAAACTTACCTTGAAAAGATTGAGAAAATGTCGGTTGAAATTGAAAACAGGCAGTGGTTAAAGACATGCATATATATATATATATGTCCACGTGAGAAGCGATGGACAGAAGTCTTCCCTTTGTGTGGAGTTGGATAATAGGAACAATAACATAAAACAAGAAGAAGACCCAAATGTGGAGAACAGCGAAAGCTTGTAGCTTTCTGTTGTTATTGGAGAGAGAGAGAGATTTGAAATAAAGTTGGAGATCTGGGGCTTAGAGGGAAATGGAATTGAAATTGGAGGGACCATAAGAAGAGGCAAAGGGCATAAATGTAATTTACAGGCCTGATATGAGCTCCATATATA
Source organism: Tarenaya hassleriana (assembly GCF_000463585.1). Taxonomy (NCBI): domain Eukaryota; kingdom Viridiplantae; phylum Streptophyta; class Magnoliopsida; order Brassicales; family Cleomaceae; genus Tarenaya; species Tarenaya hassleriana. The sequence goes on along the minus strand of NW_010964598.1, from coordinate 860,593 downwards.
CATACATCTTGTCTCTTATTGTGTAATTCCCATTTTACCGTTAAAAATTTTAGTTAATTTATTTATATTGTTTGAATCACCTTGATTGCTTTTATTTCTATCATTTTGAGAATGTTGAGTATAGTAAGATAGTGATATTTGGGCTGTGCTTTGACGGAGAAATTCAATGCAATTTCATTAGAAATGACTTTTAATAACTATGTGAATAACATACAAAAATTATCAAATTATCAATATTTGACTTCACCAATAAAGCAAACATATCATCGGCTCAAATGCCGTGGTCTGCTTCTCGTGCCGCCTCCATTTTTTTCTGGCAAATTTTGAATTTAATAGGAACAAATGATTTGGGGGAACTTAGGGAATTTAGTATTTTTAGGGTTTTTGATCGTTTAATAATTTTAATCTGGTTTGGTTCAATTGTGATCATAATTTTAAGTATTAAATCAGATTACATAAAATATAGTATGTGACATGGAAAGATGATTTATATTTTTTATTGCGAAATTATCCTTTTTTTGGATTTCGTTAAAAAAAATATAATGTTGTCAATAAAAAATTTCGAGTGATTTGAAAAAAATATATAGAGTTTAGATCGATTTTTGGAAAATTTATCTATTTATTTAAAATTTTTATAGTTTAAATATTTATCTAAAATTTTCGTAAAAATTTAAATATTTATACACGATTTTTCTAATGGAAAACGGGAAAAAAAATTAAAGGGTTTGAACTTTGCGGAAACCGACAAACCGAAACAAAGACTGTCAGGAACATTGTCATATAGATACACACATATATATACATATATATTGATATATGCACAAAGCAATCAATTACACATTTTTTCATGTACAAATGTGTCCAAAAGACATAAAGATACCAAACATAACTTGCAAACCACAATATGGACATATTATTGTTTGTACAACGAACTAAAAATTTAAAATTTATATAATATATTAGCTGACATTTTTTTTTTCTGTATTTAATGCGAGCACACACACCTATATCATGATACTTTCACATCGTAAATTTAACGTATTTATTTCTTACTATTTGTCATTATTATTGAAATAGTATATGTTCACATGAAGAGGAGAGAAGAAAGAAAAAAATGTTCATAAAAAAAAGAAAGAAAAAAATGAACCCACCCAATTAAATAATAATTAAACCAAATTTAATATAAAAAAATTCTTTGCATTTCAAATTAGATAACGTTTTATAATAATATTTTTGTTTCAAAATAAATAACATTTTGAGATTTTTCATATAACTTTTAATGTTTTTATAAATTTATCCCTAATTATTAATATTTAAAAGTTTTATATATTTAGAAATAATAAATTTTTACATAATAAATAAGAGTATTTTAGAAAAATAATTATTTTTTTAATGTATGAGTTTGTCTTAAACATGTAGGGAGTAAATAGTTATGATTTTTTTAAAATCGAAAAAATCAAATTCGAATAAAACAAAACCAAATAAAGAAATAATTTTGAAAAGATGATTTTTTAAAATAAATATTTTATCAATCAAAATCAAATTCGAATCAAATCGAACCGAAATCGGAAATGGTTTACCTAAAAGTAAAAACAGCCAAAGGTGTGAGAGAGGCAAGTCCATCTTCACTTTTATACAAACATGTTTGGCAGCTGCTCTTGCTCCTCAACTATTACTCTTATTCTCTAACCCATTCAGAGTGACTCTGAACCATTTCAGGTTCAGCATACACCAAATTCTCCCAAGTTCCCTCAAGGTTTGGTCCAGATGCTTTGAGAGCAAAGGGAAGACAGAGAAAACTGATCATGGGTTCAAGACGTTGTGTTTCATATTGGAGACAACCGGCCATGAGAGACTCTGTTCCTAATACAAGACAGGACAGCCAAAGAGGATAGATTCATTTGTGTGGGGGACCAAGGCCAAGCAGCCATGCCTTTCTTTCTATTTTAAGCTAAGAAATAAAATCATGTGTAGTACATAACCCTTTTCCACCCTGAAACTAACAAATCTGAATCAATCACCCATCCAATTCGGACATAACAGAATGGCAAAACCACTTTATCTTATAACCCTATTACCTTTTTTTCTTGTTTTTGCATTATTGCCATGTGATTCCGGTGGGTGCACTTGCCGTGGCATGGACCTCTGCCAGAGAAACCGCCATGGCCAACATCATCTGCTCCTCGAAACTCTCTGGAAAAGGAGGTGGTGGTGGAAGATTCCGGAAGCTTCCTGAACCCTCAATCTCACTGCCGCTATCGTCTGTTAGGTCAGAGCTTGCATAGCTCGTTCCTGCCTCCCCCACATTCATCGACACATGGCATGTCGCCTCGGCAGCGTTACCGTCCACCTCTTGCTGTACTAGGTTGCTGTAATAGCCAGTACAGCTGTCTGGAAGCATGTTGTACGAGGAGGCATTCACGTTCTGGATGTTGTTGCCGGGCGGCTGCTGGCGTTCAGCAAGGGCCGCGATTGCGCAAGCCAGCCCACCAGATGGAGATGAAGATGACGGTAACGATGATCCAACAACAGGCGCCATAGATGGTGAAACGTAACGATCTTCTGCTACATACTCTGCAGAAGAGGTGAGATCACCGCACGTTGTATTTCCGTGCATCCCGTTTTCCTGAAACAAAAACATTCTAGCATCAGAGAGTGTCAAACTTGCTTAAACCAAAGCTCCTAACAGGAAATACACAGATTCCATTACGAGTAAGAACTTGATGCAACAAGTCGGTATGTCAAGATAGAAGGCCAAATCATATGATATAATGGCAAACTTCCAAGATTTACGGTTCAACATTCAATGGTTGTGAAGCTTATTGTACAACAGAAGTACTTTTCGATTCTCAAATTGTGCTAATTATTGGTAATTATTCCCCACAAGCACATGTCATAACAGAAGCCCTGTTTAAAATGATGGACAAATGAGAAAGGCAGGCGCCACTTGGACTAATTTCCATTTCCTAGAAACTAAGTTCCACATTCCTAACCAAAGGGGCAGCAACCGGACACAAGAATTTTCTCTATCTCCCTATCAGCGTGGTACTACCTGGTTCTCTCTGTTAAATGTTAATTGGCACTACTAGTGGAAACAATCCAGTGGCATGACATCTCATCCAGATGAAAAGCACATACCTATCCTACCAAATCAAAAGTTTACCTGGATGGAGAGCCATATGGCTTCCATGACCATTATGTCCTCAAGATCAACATCAAAATCATCATTCCTGCAAATGAAAGTTTTCAGATAGACCAAATAAGTACCTCATTAGTTACTAACATGAATCACTCTCATATTAGATAAACATATTCCGAACAAATCAACATTATGGAAATACATTTAGCCAGAAAAATGACGCAAAAAAGTGAGACAGACGATAATTCTGATTTTCTACGTCACAGAGTAGAAACCAAACCAATTTCAACTCAGAATGGCTAGCTGGCCCTCTCTAACAAAGAGGTAACCTAACATATTAGCCACCCACTAGTAACAGGAGGCATAATCGTCCTCACTCATTTCTGAAGTCAAATTGTGTCTAAAGCATCAAACTCCACAAAAAGAAAGAATAAATCTTGTAATGTAATTACCAACTAAATCTGAGAACGGTTGCAGAGAAAAAAGAATCATTCTTCAAACCATTGCTTAATAAAAAGGCACAGAGGAAACTGAGTAAAAGATTGACAGAACAACACGTTGAAATCCAGACCTGTTTCCCCGATGCAGTGGTTGCCTGTCTGTTGATGCAGCAGATGCATCCTGACAAGAAACAAGTTCCCCATCCTCCGCAAGACAATTATATGGTGGAGCTGTGGACCACGAAGAACAAGGAAACAAATTAAGATGCCTCCATTGTTTCTGATGAAAAAAGCAAGTGCTGACAGACAGGACCGACCGGCAGCTGAACCATATTCCATCTCAGCAGTCACCGCACTCGTGCTAGAAGAACATGATTCCAGTTGTTTTTGCATTCTTTCTTCTTCATCCTGAAGTTCCTTCTGTCTCATCCGTATTTGAGCTTCTATAACCCGCTGTTCTTCCTGCAGGATGAACAGTTGAAATCGAGATAGGCGTTAAGCAAAAATAGTATCAGTCAATAATCCATACTGTTCATTAGGAAAAGCTTTGGCTAAGATATAATCAAGCTCTTACAACTTGTTCCATGCCCTTTTCCTCCTTTGTCTTTACTCCTCGATATTCAACAGCATAATTGGATGTTTTACAAAAGGGGCACCTCATATAGTTAAGGAGGAAACCATGAGAAGAGCTATCAAATCAAATTTGAAAAATTTCCAAAAGCGTTAAGAATGAGAAGAAACCAAACACTTGAATACAATATAGGGTGGGCAAGGATACTGAGTAGGGCGAGCTGAATTAGGGTTCTTCATCTGCAAAAAACACTCTGTACCAAAGAAGCCAGGTCAAAGGGAAGGAAACATAAAAGAGATTAAAACACTAAAGTTGCAGAGGGCTAATGAGCATTACCTGTACAGATGCTTTTCATGCAACATCTCGATCTATTGAGGCTCGGGTAGTACTAAAAACACGAGAATTAAAAAAAAAACACAGCTTTAGTTTTCTGAGGAAGAAACGTCGATCCTTTCACCTATAAAACCTGTCAAGACCATACCGAATGTTCACATTGCATATTACCCCGCAACTAACCATTCAGATACCCACAAGATATTTAAACAATCTCCATACATAAGAATAACATATAAAATCACGCCAGATATGAGCCTCAAATTCACCAGTGTTTCTGAAATGACAGAAACTTTATGGGCAAGCCAAATAAGAAGATGACGCTCTAACAGCAAAATATGAAAGAAATTTGATACAATTGAAGAACCCGGACAGAAAAAACACGAACCAGAAAGCAGATTGGACATTCTTCAAGATCATGGCCGCTCTCATCATCCCCAGGATAGCAAGGTGCAAGCTTAGACTCTAAAATAAGTTTCTTGAGCTTTTTAACGTCGACGTCTTTATTAGCATACAACCCTTGTGGTCTTGTGTACCTCTCATCGACCACTTGCCTCTTCCTCCCGAGTTTATTACCCATCCCAAGTCTTGAAAAATGAGACACCCTTATGCCCTCCTCTACTGTGCGTATTCTCCAAGGTTTTAACAGAAGAGATGTCTATCACACCGCCATTAACAACGACAGCGAATGCTTTCTATGATTACCAAATTCGTGAAAGAACCCTAAGTCCGACACCTTCACCCAAAACCAGCAACATATCGAGAACCAGATGAAGAGACTTTGTATTCGGACAAGCCTGTTTTCTACGATAAAGGTACAGACTTTGAATTGGCAACAGTCCTCGGCAGAAGAAACTTCAACCTGCAAATAAAAAAAAAAACAACGTAAAATTCAATTCCAGCGCGCAATTCGTGCTCATAAAATCAAAAAGGGCTCTTCAAAAAATCCAGAACTAACAGGATTAAGAAAAAAACCCTAATCCGAACACAATTGAACACAATTTAGGGCATTTTTATAAACCCTTGGTAACCATTGACGGCCGTCACTGTCACGGGAAACGAATTAAGCATAACGAGGAGCAAAATCCCACGAATTGCACAAGGAAGAGGGACCAAAAATACGAAGAAGAAACCTGAAAACTTCGAGAAAACGGAGAGAGAACGGTGGACAGAATCTGGAAGCAAAAGAAAACAAGGAACGAGATCGAGAGGTTTGGGTAACGATAAGAGACACGATCAGGACTTTCTTCTGTAGAGAGAGACAGACAGTGGTATGTGTGTGTGGACGTGAGTATATATATATATTGTGTATATGTGTTCACAGAGAGAGAGAAGACGAGAAGTCTGTATCTGAATTTGTATTTTCTGTTTGATTACTTCTAAAAAAAAATTGACAGAAAATGTTTAGAGAGAGAGATGGCGGAGGTGGAGAAGCAAAGTTAAGGGAAGAAACGGTGGAGTAAGAGACGAGGAAAAGTATCGTCATCTCTTCCTCACCACGCGCCTCCCTCGCGCGTGTCTATTACTCTTGTTCCTTTTCCTTCTTTTTTTTCTTCTGTTTTTTGTGTGTTTCCTCTTGTTTTCGTGTTATATTAATATTATATCGATAAACAGACTAATTTGTATATTCTATATAATTAATATGCACATATACATTAAAACTAGTTATTATGTTATATATATATATATATTCCGCTAATCTAAAAATATTAGGTATATATTAGAGACAACTGAAAGATTTTAGTACTCCTATAAATCTCATTTTCATGCACTTTTTTTTTTTGTAAAAACATCTTCATGCACATTAGTCTAAATTACTATTTTTACCTAATTTAATCAGTTCTATTTTTTTTGTTGATGATTAAAGAAAACAGTGGATAATTCGGATTATAATTGAGATATTTGTAAAATAAAACAATTTTTGATATTTGTAAACTATGAATTAACATTTGAATAAAGTATAAATACAATTAATATTTGAATTCCGTCTGTATATTTTAACTTATATATTTGATTACTTTTATATTATATATATACACACGAGGTGTGTGCGCGCTAACCAATACGTAAAACGCAGGGATCGAGAGGGAAACGACGTCGTACCGTTTAGTTAGGTTTGCTAACCAACCGAAGCCGTGGAAGAATATACGAAGTCCTCTCGACTCAGTTTTGTCTTATTAAGGCCCAGCCAGCCAGCAGCCGCTCATATCTACACCCATTTCCGGTTTCGGTCGGAATATTTTGTTTTCTTCCACGTTATAACATTCGCTCGATCCGTTTCTTAAGTGTTTAGGCTTCACATGTCATAAGTTATATTCCTAATTTAGTTTAACTGAAATAAATTATATATATATATATGTATGTATAAAATGCGTGAATCCATAGATTCGCATATTATTAGTTTAATTATTTAAATTAACTCATAATAAATTAAAGAAAATTAGTTTTAATTCTTAGGTTGCACTCCAAATAAAACCAAACGAATATTTTTTTCCCACTTTTACTATCCGAAACAATATATATATATATATATATATAATTTGTATGGGTGGGTCGAATGAAGGGAAATGGTTTACCCAATATCGGTGACGTTTGGTTGGAGAGGGTGAACCATGCCAAGTTTTGTTGTCATCCGTCTCAGCCTTTTGTGAACAAACCCAAACTACATCTATACCTATGTATACACACACACACACATATATATGTATATTATTGCACATATATTTGTGTGTTATGGGCCTTCAAAATTGGTTATAGTTTCAAAGCCCATAAAGCAAAGGGTCCAATGGGCCTCTTAATACGTATATATTTGCTTATTATGGGCCTTCAGGCTCAGAACTATAAAGCCCAGGAAGCTATTGGGCCCAATAAGGCTTTCAGAGCTTTTTTTTGGGCTATTGTCAGATTCCGGTGCGAAGGGGAAAACTACCTAAAAGCTCCCCCCATTTCTTTTAATTCTTTCGATTCCCCCAAAACTATTTGGTTAATCAGTTTTCTCCCCC
>NW_010964598.1:771436-852874 GCF_000463585.1 Tarenaya hassleriana | reverse complement strand
GTTTTTATAGTTCATCTTTCCCCCGTTGCATCTTTACGGTCATGAATAGAGTTTGCACAATTACGCAGGTATGTGCATGAACCACACTACTCGAAATACCAGGGTGAATTGTACGGCCAAAGATTTCTGATGATATATATATATATATATACCCTCTCATGCATAACCATCACGCAACATCTTACATGTCTCGAGTGTAACAACACATGGATCCTAGAAACAGAACCGAATCATTTCTTTGGCAGAAAACACAAAATTTGACGATCAAATAAAGAAAACCAAACCGGAGATACAGAGTTCATGTAATAGTTGTCCATAAAGAATACATAACAGAGCTGAATAGGAATATAGATGTACCGTCATATAGTTCTGAGTCTGAATGACAGGTTCTTCACCAAAGACTGCCGATTTCGGATAGAGTGGCTCGCTGGGGGATTTAAGGACCGAGCCGATGCATACTATGCCGCAAGAAAGTTGAAACCCTATCTCACTTATTCTTTTGCTGTGAATATAGTGCGGATGCGTGGTTCTCCCTTATAGAAAATCTTGGAGGCTCTCCCCCTAGAGTGGTTGGACGTCGGGTCGTGGATTAATCAACATCTCGCGACAATGAGACCCACTAACAAAAAATTAATTAAAGAGATGCGAATTTGAAACTTGTTTTTGATATATTATAGAATGTCTCTTGTTGGAATCTTGGTCGGAACGTCTCTTGACACGGATCAGATACACAAGATTTTAAATATTTGGTTTCGAATCCAAGCTTCTAATTAATGTTTGGAACCCAATGTTAAGTATCCATAAATTATCCGACCGGCGGAAAACGATGAGGCGAGGGGTGGAGAGACAGATCTGAGAACTGGAAGAAGGCGAGACATAAGGGGTAACTAAACCAGATCTTAACCCTAGGGTTCCATGAGTCGGCTGACGGATGCGGATTCTCGTCATCAGAAAATCAGATTCTAGCCATTGTTAATCCGAACACGTGCCGTCGATGAATGAATACCCAATTTTCACGTACTCATCTCGTATGTCAAAGTTGAGTATCTAAAAATGGGGTTTGATTTGTCCAACCCTAAAAATACCTCTTCAACAAGTTAAACGTTTGAAATAGATAAACTCCAATTCAAAAGGATATATCATATATGTTACAAATATACATGATATATTTATATACTACCTCTTCAATTAAAATTTTTAGAATTTTGAATTTTGAATAAAGTGCCGGCAATATCTACAGGTTTTGACCCTTGTGTATGGATAGAGCTGATCCTTTAGGTGCATAGAGGAAACTAGTTTGATTAACAAGCTGATGTGTATTATCAGTTTTCCATGGTTCGTAACATCTCCATGTCATCATTTGGCCACATCCAAAATATCATCTAATCAATGGTGGTCCTAAAATTTATAATAATTTCAAAACAAAAAAAGAAGTCATACATACATACATACATACATACATACATACATACATACATACATACATACATACATACATACATACATACATACATACATACGTACATACATATTACGTGTGTCATCACACACTATATATATTGTGATGGTATATGAAATATTATGATATCCTCACCGATCAAATCTATGGGCAACCAACCTAAACGCGTGGAGCAACAAATAAGGTATTTTACTATACCATACAAAATGGATGAATCAACGGCCATATATATATATATACGGAACAAGAGCCCATTGCTGTTGCAAATGAACACGGTTCACAAGAAAATCCCGGTTCTCATCCACAACCGTAAACCCGTTTGCGAAACTCTCATCCAACCCGAATACGTCGATCAAGTTTGACCCGAAAAGGCCCCCTTTCTCCCCTCTAATCCTTATCAGAGGTGAACGTTTCGGGATTCGATTCAGAATTTTAACGTCTCAGTTCGGAAACAGTTTATTTGGTATTATAAAATTTGTATCAAATTAGTTCCATATATTATTCGGTTTGGTTCGGTATTATGAAGATTTAGAACGGTACCATACTAATAAATAAGTACCAAATAAGAAGCAAAATAGAAACAGTTCGGAACGATTCAGAACGGTTCATAACATATTTATAATTCATATAATATAAAAAGTAAAGATAATTTTAGACAACAAAATAAAAGTTTTGAACTTGTAAATTTAAAAGAAATTCAACATTAATCTCAATCTATTATGTAAACAAACTCTTAATATTAATAAATATCATAATTAACTATTAATATTAAATATTTTTTAATTAAAAAATAAAAATAACGAAATAACGTTTCGGTATTTTTCGAACCGAACCGAATCGTTTTCGAACTATTCGGTATTTCAAATTTCACACCGTTCGATATTTTTATATAATATCGAACTGAACCAAAACCGAATTAATCAGTTCGGTACGGTTCGGGATCATATTCCCGAATCGAATTGCCTACCCCTTCTGGGCCGATTACGTGGACAAAAAGTGCCCTTTCCTAATCGCTTACAACGACACCTGTATGTAAAGGTGTGTCTTTTTAGGACACAACCAATAGAAGGGTAGTGTGTCGTCTGCTTAAACATTCGTTCACACACTAAAAAGAACTAATAAAAGGATAGGATTACACAATATCGAAAATAACCTCACATATAGTATTCTTTAATTCTTCGAGAAATAATTTGGATCTTAAAACAATATTTCCGGTTCTAACAATCGTATTAATTACGATCATTAACGAGTTTTAAAAATACGCAATTCCGAAAAAAAATCAATCAATTGGGTACGATTGGATTTCCTTAACATGCATTCACACACCACTACAAATAGAATATTGAAAATAACTTAATTAATATACCATATTATTTGGATTGTGAAGCAGTATTTTTCTATTTTTGATAATTGAATTCTGATAACTAAATTCCAACCAAAATTGTCCGGATATCAACGAGGCATTTTTACCCGATATGTGAGAGCCGATGTTGGGATTGTTGGGGACGGCAGTTGTTGACGACGACAAAACTCCGGCAATTCGAGCGATTCCAGATAAGTACCTGAAATTAAAAGATTATTTTGTCGAGGCCTGTGAAACACAGTTTCCTTAAGTTCGATTTCCGTGCCACCTCTAAAGCTTCGAGGCTATTGGAGCACGGTGAACTCCCAGGATACAACGACCGCGTATTTGGAAGAAGCTTTCCAAATACCAAGCGAACTCAGAGAGAGATATGAGCAAATATGTGAATGCTCTTTTTCTCTAGAATGCTTGTTTCTTTTCTGTGTGTGTTTTATGAGCTAACCCAAGACCCCTATTTATAGTAGAGGGGAGAATCTCAAAACAAATCAATTTGAATTTCAAAATTCAAATTTGATTTTATTTTGATATTATCTCAATCTTATCTCAATCATATTTGATAGATTTTCTGCGGATTTGAATCCAATTTGAATTTGAATTTCAAATTCAAATAAGAATATTCTCTTAATATTCTGCAGATTTAAATTTATACGGACCGGGCTTCTCACGGGCTAGGCCCGTTTTGATTCTATCAAATAAACCCAAATCCAACAATCCTCCACAAGAATCAAAATAGGGCCTTGAGTTAGGTGAACCTAAATGCATCTCATGCATCTAATGCAAATGATGTGCAATGCAAAATTTGCTCATCGAGAGTTTACTGTATCCGAAAAGGTAGTTTTACCTTTGAACCTTCCGTAGTGACATACTATCGGATGTACTTGCTAAACAGTGAACGCGATGTCTTGAACTATTCAGCTTTTGTATACATCAAGACAATAGTACTCACGCAGCACCCTTTCTCTCTCTCGTTAGTCCATTTGTTGCGCCCATTATGGCCCTGGGACAGCACCTGGTAAATTTCATCAAGTACTCTAGAGAATTAGCCCTTTTGTCATTCTCATAGAAGCGGCCCACTTCATACTTGATATAGGAGATTTTTCTTTGAGAGTATCTCAATATACTCCACTCTCGTAGGAGATAAGAGAATCTTTAAGAGTATAAACTCAACCTTCCCAATTTGTATCACTCTTATCATAGGAATGTGAAGAGACATCAGTCTCGAGCGATCTCATCGACCCCTAGAAGCGGCCCACTTCATATTTGATATAGGAGATTTCTCTTTGAGAGTATCTCAATATACTCCACTCTCGTAGGAGATAAGAGAATCTTTAAGAGTATAAACTCAACCTTCCCAATTTGTATCACTCTTATCATAGGAATGTGAAGAGACATCAGTCTCGAGCGATCTCATCGACCCCTCCACAATTCGGTTGTCCCATTGAACCTAACACTGGTGGTTTGTCCAGATAGGTTGGGTTGCCATCATGGTGGTTTGTCATTCTATGGGCTTTAATCCCATTCCCCTCGATAATATTTCTACTTGATCTCTGTTAAGGCCTTTGGTTAGAGGATCAGCCAAATTATCTTTTGATCTCACAAAATCAATAGATATGACACCATCTGTTAGTAATTTTCTAATAGAGTTGTGTCGTCTGCGAATGTGTCGCGACTTTCCCTTATACACATGGCTTTTTGCCCTTCCTATTGCAGACTGACTATCGCAATGTATACAAATTCCAGACATCGGCTTAGGCCATATAGGAATATTCTCAAGTAAGTTTCGAAGCCACTCAGCTTCTTCACCAGCAAGGTCTAAAGCTATAAATTCAGATTCCATAGTGGATCTTGCAATACACGTTTGCTTAGAGGATTTCCACGAAATAGCACCTCCACCAACAACGAATATATATCCACTTGTGGATTTATTCTCATTCGAATCTGATATCCAGTTCGCATCAGAATATCCTTCTAATACTGCTGGATATCTTGTATAATGCAGTCCATAATTCTCAGTATACCTTAGATATCTAAGGAGTCTAATTATGGTCTTCCAATGATCACAACTTGGATTGCTCGTATATCTGCTAAGCCTATTCACGGTATTAGCAATATCCGGCCTTGTACTATTCATAAGATGCATTAAGCTTCCTATGATTCTGGAATATTCTAATTGTTGAACTCCCTCATCGTGATGTTTTTTCAAATGAGAATTAACATCAATTGGAGTTCTGGCCTCAGAATTTCCATCTTTGTCAAATCTCTCTAAGATTTGTTTTATATAATGACTTTGGGATAACGCATAACCGTCTTGTGTCTTGATAATTCTCATACCAAGTATTACATCTGTTATTCCCAAGTCTTTCATGTCAAAGTGATTTGATAATATGGTTTTCGTAGCTTTAATCACCTTATCACCACTACCAGTAATGATCATATCATCTACGTAAAGACAGATAATCACAAATTCTGTCTCATTACCTTTGACATATATGCACTAGTCAACCTCGTTCACCCGAAATCCATTTGACAACATTACGCTATCAAACTTCGCATGCCATTGTTTCGGAGCTTGTTTGAGTCCATACAATGATTTCACAAGTTTACACACTTTTCCCTCTTGTCCGTGCACTCTGCACCCTTCAGGTTGAAGCATGTATACTTCTTCTTCCAGTTCACCATTTAGAAATGCAGTCTTTACATCCATCTGATGTAATTCTAGATTATGTAAGGCTGCCAAGGCTATAATAAACCTTATGGATGTTTTCCGAGCGACTGGAGAGTAAACATCGAAGTAATCGACACCCTCAGTTTGCCTATAGCCTTTGACTACAAGTCTCGCCTTGTATTTTTCAATAGAACCATCCGGTTTCATCTTTCTTTTGAAGACCCATTTATAACCCAATGGTTTGCATCCTTGTGGAAGATCCACAAGTTTCCAAGTGTGATTTTGTCGGATTGATTCAATATCACTCTTCACTGCTTCCTTCCAATAAGGAGCTTCGGGTGATGACATAGCCTCTTGATATGTCTGTGGTTCTTTATCCAACATAAACGTTAGATAATCAGAACCAAAAGAAGTCGGTTTCTTTGCCCTTTTACTTCTTCTAGGCTCTTCATCTTCTTCCTCTAATTGCTTAGAAGATTCATGAATTCTTTGAGATTCCATACCACTTGGATCTAATTCTATCCGAGTCTTGTAGGGAAATACATCTTCAAAAAATGAAGCGTCTCTTGATTCAACGACTGTATTCGCATGTATTTCAGAATTATCTGATTTATACACCAAGAATCGGTAAGCACTCGAATTGTGTGCATAACCAACAAACACACAATCTATTGTCTTTGGTCCTAACCTAGTTCGTTTAGGAATAGGGATAGGAACCTTAGCCAGACAACCCCATACTCTCAAGTATTTGTAGCTAGGTGATTTGCCTTTCCACAACTCATAGGGTGTTTTGTCGAGCCTTTTGTGGGGCACTCTGTTTAATACAAAATTACCAGAAATCACTGTTTCCCCCCACAAGTTCTGAGGAGATCAAGAACTTATTAACATAGCATTCATCATCTCTTTCAGCGTTCTATTCTTGCGTTCAGCAATGCCATTTTGTTCTGGCGTATAAGGGGCTGTAGTTTGATGGATGATGCCATGATCTGTGCACAATTGCGCAAAAGGTGACTCATATTCACCTCCTCTATCGCTTCTCAAAGCTTTGATTTTCTTTCCAAGTTGATTTTCAACTTCGTTTTTATAGAGATTAAACATCTCTATTGCCTCATCTTTACTTCTCATTAAGTAGAGATAACAATATCGAGTACAATCATCAATAAATGTAATGAAGTACTTCTTTCCGCCTCTTGTTTGCACATATTTCAAATCGCATACATCTGTATGTATCAATTCCAAAGGTTCAGTACTTCGTTCAATATTTTTAAACGAAGACTTAGCAAATTTCTCTTCAACGCAGACTTCACACTTGTGGTCTTTGTCTAATTTAAATTTTGGCAGTAGATTACAAGACATTAATCTTTGCATAGACTTAAGATTCACATGTCCTAATCTACCATGCCATAATCTTGACTCAATCAAGTAAGCAGAAGAAGTAGAAGCTTTATTAATATCATTTGCGGTTATATTGTTTGCCGCATTGGTGTTACAAATGGTCATTACATTCATCTTGAACATACCATTTGCTAGATAACTTCTACCCAGATACACACCATCTTTTGACACTACAACTCTCTCAGATTCAAACACTAGCTTAAAGCCTTTCTTTGACATCACAGATCCAGAGAGTAGGTTCTTGCGAATGTCTGGCACATGAAGAACCTCAGTGAGCGTCAGCTTCTTTCCAGATGTCATCTTCAAAATGACTGAACCCTTGCCTTCCACTTTGGATGCAACAGAGTTTTCCATATAGCAGCTTTCTCCGGTGACAGTGTCATAGGTGGTGAACATCCATTTGTTAGCACAAATGTGGCGGGTTGCTCCAGTGTCAATCCACCATTCTCTCGGATTATCTCCGACCATGTTCACTTCTGACACAACTGCTACGAATTCAGACTCCCCATCTTCTACTTCAGCTACATGAGCTTGGGTTTTATTCCCAATTTTCTTCTGGGCACCTTCCTTGCGATGGTAGCAGTCCTTCGCTAGATGTCCAGTCTTGCCACAGACGTAGCAATTCCCCTTGAATTTCTTGGAGTTGACATTCTTATCAATCTTCCGCTTCTTAATCCCTTTGGCCTTAGTCGTCTCAACGACATTTGCCTTGGATCCAAACTGCCCATTCATTTTAAGAATAGTTTGAGATTCCTGCCGAATTCTCACACGACGATGTAAATCCTTCAAAGACATGTCCTTAGGTTTTTGTCTCAGGTCATTCTTGAAACTCGTCCAGGAGGGAGACAATTTTTCAATCAGAGTTGCCACCTGGAACCGTTCATTTACCATGATATCTTCTCCCGCCAAGTTGTAGAAGATGATTTGTAATTCATCTACTTGTTCCACAACACTCCTTGTATCTACCATACGGTAGTTTAGGAGCTTGGCTACCACCCTTCGTCCTTGGTTAGCCTCTTCGACCCGATATTTATGATCAATCGCTTCCCAGAGTTGCTTTGCCGTAACATATTTGGAGAAAACACCATAAAGCGAATCATCCAAACCGTTCAGCACAAAGTTCCAACACATGAAACTGTTATGTTTCCATTGTTGGTAACTAGCTAGAGATTGTACATTGCCCTCCTCTGGGATTGGTTCCTCTTCAGTGAGGTACCGAGACAACTTAAGCTGTGTTAAGAAAAACAACATCTTTTGTTGCCAGCGTTTGAAATTTAGTCAAGACGGGATTTGTACCTCTCATAAAAGAGAGAGATATCGCTGGGCCCCTCGTGTGAACAAGACTGTAGAAATGTGTGGCTGGGATAACAACGTTCGCAACGTTTGACACTTGATTATTCATATCTGTGCCAGCAACATCATGATTAACGGGGTTCGTAACCTCCGCTATATGAGGATTCTCATCGATATCCATAGCAGGAATCTCATTCCCTGGAGCAGTATTTGAATCCATGGGATTTCTTGGATTATCAATGATCTGTTGAATAAATCCAATCATTGTTAGCTTTCACAAAGCTTATAAACTAAACCGAGTTTCACTTAACTTATAAATTGGTTTTCCTCGCTTCCAGTGATAGCCGGAGGGTTCACCCCGATTCCCACGTCCTTACTATGAGGAGGGTATAAAGGGCTTCCTCTTCAAACCCGGCCCGCTAAGACAAAGCTTGCTTTCCCAATTTACAGGAAAAGTTACTTCCGATTTTGTTTAACCTTTTTTCTTTTTCTTCAAAAAAAATAATAATAATAACATTCCTTTTTTTTCCCACAAAACACTTTTAAATAAAATATAATGGGCTTTCTCTTATGGGCTTTTAAATTAATCTCTTCAAATTGGGCCAAGACTAAACTTTTCAATTTGGGCTTACTCTTTTGGGCTTTTCAATTAATCTCTTTGAATTTGGGCTTCAATTTTAAATTTGGGCCTTAAACTCAATTTGGGCTTCACAAAACAACTATTTGGTTTTTTTTTTCCAATATTTTTTTTTAACCTAGTTGTTTTTAGATCCAAATTCGTGTGAGATTTTATACCAAAATTAAAAGGAGATTTAGGCACTTACCCGAGAAGTTTATCTCGTGTTAACCATTTCGAACTTAAGATTGTTGGGGACGGCGGTTGTTGACGACGGCAAAACTCCGGCAATTCGAGCGATTCCAGATAAGTACCTGAAATTAAAAGATTATTTTGTCGAGGCCTGTGAAACACAGTTTCCTTAAGTTCGATTTACGTGCCACCTCTAAAGCTTCGAGGCTATTGGAGCACGGTGAACTCCCAGGATACAACGACCGCGTATTTGGAAGAAGCTTTCCAAATACCAAGCGAACTTAGAGAGAGATATGAGCAAATATGTGAATGCTCTTTTTCTCTAGAATGCTTGTTTCTTTTCTGTGTGTTTTTTATGAGCTAACCCAAGACCCCTATTTATAGTAGAGGGGAGAATCTCAAAACAAATCAATTTGAATTTCAAAATTCAAATTTGATTTTATTTTGATATTATCTCAATCTTATCTCAATCATATTTGATAGATTTTCTGCGGATTTGAATCCAATTTGAATTTGAATTTCAAATTCAAATAAGAATATTCTCTTAATATTCTGCAGATTTAAATTTATACGGACCGGGCTTCTCACGGGCTAGGCCCGTTTTGATTCTATCAAATAAACCCAAATCCAACAGGGATGAAGGTGGGAGTAATCGCTAGTGTAGGTGACACAGACAATGAGTGGCTCTTGAATACCGTTAGGCCAGAAAGGTACGAGAATGAATCGAATGCACCAGAATAAGAGAAATGTGAAGACTATTTAGATATGAAACTAAACAGTCAAAGATAAATTAAAGGAATTGATTGAGTTACACAAGATGTATCTACCTTTTCGGTTATCTATCTCGAGAGAATTCTAAAATTAAGTGTGTTTACTCTGAAGTAGTCTTAGAATGAGTGACATATTGAAAAGTAATTTTTGGGATGTGTGCAAGTGAGAACAAAATACGCTAAAAAATATTGTGTTGATGTGTGAGGATAATTTCATCATTCCGTAGTGGTCTCGTTACACGATATCTATCTCATTATCTAACAAATAATAAATTTCAGATACCACAAGATAGGATACCCAAACATCTATGGGTCTCGGATAAAAATGCCTAAACTAATATTGGTCTAGAGCGGAGGCGGCGAGGCTGTAAAGGGGCGAACGATGAATAAGAAATGATTACAGATTTTTTTTTAAGAATATTGGCATATATGTAATAAAATTTGTAGCCGCATTTCATGAATGTCGGCATACATTATTCATCAATTCACATTTCACATCATTATAAACATAGCGACGTTACATATTTCAATATACTATATTGTGTTGACGTGATTAATCGATTATTAAAAAATAATTACTAAAACGTACATAAATTTCATCCTCTCATTATAATGCGTTGACAACATGTCTTTTCCGTAATTTTACAATAATTTGCTCAGTTAAGAATATTAAAAATTTAAAACTTTGCAACTCAAGTTTTAAAAAAACGCTCTTGGTTATTAAAAATATAGTCAAAATATATAAGAATACTTTATGATGTAATTCTTTTTTTTTCTGTCTCGTTTGATTTCGTACAAAAGACAAATATTGTAAGACAAAATTGGCATACTTTTTCTCGAGTTGTTGGCCTAACAAGTTAGTTTCCATTAAAATTAATTTATATAAAATCAATGTAAATTTCAGGTGTGTTCGAGATACAATTAATTTAACATAATTTATTTTTCTCATCATATTGTTTTTTTTTTGGTAATGAATCTCATCATATTGTTAAATTTTAATAATATATTAATATTTGAATAAATGGAGAAAAAAAGTGGTATTAGAATATCTCTACATTTTTGTGGATCACGTTTAGTGATAGAAATGAAAGAAAATACAAAGTGTTCTCATCTATTTTCCCCCGGGGGCTCACGTAAGAAAATTTAATTTCGTGGTTGTAGAAAAATAAAATGCGGAAATAAAATAAGACAAATAGAAAGGAACGAAATTATTTTTATTACTACATCTTTTCTTCTTCTGGTTACATTACAATGAAAATGAAATATATATTTATATGAAAATTAAGAAACAGAGTAAAAAGGAAATATAGATACAATGGAAATAAATCAGATACATAATATTTGACATAATGATATTGTATCTATTATTATTCTCCATCATATCTCAAATCTTATTTTACTCCAATCACATATTCGTTTTCCCATTTTAACATTTCCCTCAAGATTGACTTTGAAAGAATGAAAAAGTCAATCTTGAATTGATAATGTTATAAACCGTTCAGACATTTTCATTGTCTCTGGAAAAATTCATAAACACCAAATTTTGTTCTTTTAGAGAGCATTAACCATTTTCAAATCACTTCATTTGACTTTAAAGTTCTAGCTTTAACTCTTTTTGTCATAGCATCTTACTTGATCTTAAAATTTTTAGCTTTGACTTTTGTTTGTCATAGCACATCGTTTGAGTTTAGATTTTTACTTTTCTTTGAACGATTTGGATATTTGAACATCCTAAACGCAAAAGAAAGAAGAGATTAGAAAATTTAAAAAAAAACATATAGTTCAGATCGCAACGCTGCTCTGATACCATGTAGAAAAATAAAATGCGGAAATAAAATAAGACAAATAGAAAGGAACGAAACTACTTTTATTGTTAGATCTTTTCTTCTTCTGTTTACATTATAATGAAAATGAAATACATATTTATAGGAAAATTAAGAAACGGAGTAAAAATGAAATATAGATACAATGGAAATAAATCAGATACATAATATTTGACATAATGATATTGTATCTATTATTATTCTCCATCATATCTCAAATCTTATTTTACTCCAATCACATATTCCTTTTCCCATTTTAACAATGGTGAGACTCGTGAAATTGAATTTAGGGAGAGAAAGTGGTCATCTTTTTTTTATTAAATATACATTAGTCGACATCTTACAATTTCTCAAATTTATTTTCTATGTTCTTAAAACTTTTTTCACCTCAAGTTATGGTGAAAGGTTCTATTTGGTTTTGTAATATTTCAGATTTCATTCTTTAGGGTTTAATTTATAAAAAAAAAAATTACACATTCAAAATTTTTATCGAGATTCAATTATATTTAGACTTAATTTTTATTTTAAAATATTTATATTTTTAGACAGAAATTTTTCTCCTTTGAAAATTTTTAATTTATTTTGACATTTGGTAAGAATTTAATTTGAGAATTTTGTTTCTCCTTTTGAAATATATGTGGTGCTAGTCAAAGCCCAATTATTGGGTCTTCTTATAACTAAATAAAGTTATTAAAAGATATCCATAATCAATTTAAACTTTTGTCTCTTTTAAATTTACATCACATGTCATTTAATACTCTGCTCTAACTGAAAAAAAAAATCATCTGATATCAAATGAACGTTGACTGGTCAGCCCTCAAGGCCCAACCAAATGTTAGACATTGTGATGATAGGGTGGATTTCGTGGAATATCCAATTATTGGAATTTGACTTTAAATATTTTTAAATAAATTAATATTTTAAAATCTGATACTGTAATCCTAACTTTTGGAATTTAGTTTTGGATATTTTAGATATTGGAATACAGAAATCGAATCTTTATTCTGAATTCTAAACCAAAATCTATATTTTTAGATTAAAATATTCATTTATTTATATCTTTATTTACAAATATTTGAGATTAAATCGCCAAAAATATTTGTAAAATTGATAAAAGACGAAAAAAATATTTTGATCGTTTTCATACTTATTTGGATATATAAGGGTAATCGACACTGAAATCCTAGAACTCGAATTTGAATTAAATCTATTGATAGTTCGCTTGTAAAATCTAAATTCAAATCCAAATTTAAAAAAATGATCTTTTGATATATAATCTACTAATGAAATAAATAAAAAATATATTATTTTTGCACATTCTCTATGGATGACCTTAGCCCAGAATATTTTGTACTCTTGCCCTTATTATGTATATATCATATTTAAATAAAGATTTTAGAAGAAATTTGCTGAAATATTCAAGGTATCGTTGGAATGAAGGTATTGTGGAGAATAAATTTTCCATTTTTTCGTTTACTTGATATATTTGATTCAATTTCGTTCGAATTCAACTTTTTTTAGTTTATTCGAAAAGATTATAAGAAATTGATTTTCATATCGATTAAATTCATTTACACGAAATTCTAAGGAAGTGATTTAAAATTGGGAAAATCCAAAAAAAAAAAACACTAAAATTTACAATTTTGACAAAAAATATACTGAATTTTATTTTTTGTAAATAAACATTAAACTTTTTAAACGAATCTAAAAAAACATTGAATTTTTTAAATAATAAAAAAAATACATAAACTTTTTTGCGATTATAAAAAAAACACTGAACTTTTTTAGTGATCCAAAAAAAATATATGAACTTTTTTTTATTGTAAAAAAAACTAAATAAAATAATCTAACGTGTTTGCATCTCATTGGGCTACGTCATTCATTTTGTTTATTTTGACAATCGTAGAAGAGTTAAGTGTTTATTTTGTCAAACTTATAAAATTTAATATTTATTTGATAAAATAAAAAATTCGGTGTTTTTTTATAAAAATTGTAAAATTTAGTGTATGAGATTTTCCCTTTAAAATTTGGATTGCATATCTCAATATTAAGTTTACTTCCCAACACTAAAGGGCCACCGCCCAAAAATGCCACCGCCCATGGAAAGGAAAAAACGTGGACAGCGTGCTTGGCGTCACGTCTCAGAAGAGATAAAGAAATAAATACAAATCCTTTAATTTCCCAACACTCTCATACACACCCTTATAAATATATACATAATCATGTCCGAGCGTAAGAAAATATACAGCAATGGCGGACGAGGTGATCCTACTGAGTTACTGGCCGAGTTTCTTCGGGATGAGGACGAGGATCGCTTTGGAGGAGAAAGGAGTGAAGTACGAGTACCGATCTGAAGATCCCTGGAACAAGAGCGAGTTATTGACCCGGATGAACCCGGTTCACAAAACCATTCCGGTTTTGATCCACAACGGTAAACCGGTCTGCGAGTCTCTCGTTCAGGTCGAGTACGTGGACGAGGTCTGGTCCGACAAGGCCCCGATCTTGCCCTCTGATCCTTACCAGAGAGCTCAGGCCAGGTTCTGGGCTGATTTCGCCGACAAGAAGGTACCCACTTTTCACATTTCAATTTATTTAGCTTCGGTTCGGTTCTGTGTTTTTTTTTGTCGATTTCTTTTTTACGTGTTTTGGATCGAAACTAGGGTGATCATGTTTGGTTTCTTTTTGGATTTTGTTTGTTCATTATTATAAATATTTATTTTTTAATAAAATTTTCTATATTTTCAGCCCTTTTTTGTACTTTTCGATTTGAGATTTTTTTCGATTTTAAAATAATTATCTTTATTCAGTTGTACTTGTGACATGATATGTGATTTAGATAGGGTTATCTATCATTGGAATCAAATCCTTTCGGTTTTTGGATAACCAAATCGAGATGGAAACCTCTATATCGTCTGGTTAAGTTCCAAGTTGATTCCTAAACCCTAAAACCTAAAGAGACAAAATAAATTTCAACACGTGCGTAAACAAACAGCTTTACGAGGCATCGAAAGGGGTATGGATGAAGAAGGGAGAGGAACAAGAGGCGGCGAAGAAGGAGTTCATACAAGTGCTCAAGACTCTCGAATCAGAGCTCGGAGACAAACCCTATTTCGGCGGCCAGACATTCGGGTACGTGGACATAGCCATAATCGGATTCTACAGCTGGTTCCACACCTACGAGGTGTACGGGAACTTCAGCATCGAAGCTGAGTGTCCGAGGTTCGTGGAATGGGCCAAGAGGTGTTTGCAGAGAGACAGCGTGGCCAAGTCGCTTCCCGACCCCAAGGAGGTTCCAGCCTTCGCGGAGATGCTCAAGAAGATGTTCGGTCTCGACTAAGACCATAAAAGATCTGTTGTTCGTTGTGATCTTTGCTTTGATGATTATTTGGTTAAAAGAATAAGCTATGTTTTTTTGTTTGTTTAATGTCGTGATTGTTGTTGTAACGTTTGCAACGGAAATAAAATAAAATTAAGCTTAATATTTATTTATTTAGTTTTTGCGTGGTGTGTAACTACTTTTACGGCACCGTAGAAACTATCACGTGAAAAAAAAAAAATCGATATCTGGAGTAGATAGATGCTACATATCAATATCATATCATGCATGGGTGAGGTGTCCGATTTCCAATCCGAATTATTATTTATTTATTATTTATTATTTATTAATTGAAGGAATACGTCATCCATGTGGTGCGACTCAACAGCCACAAAAATTACTAAAAAAATGTAAAATATATTATTATTATTATTATTATCATTATCATTATTATTGTTATAAGAAGGAATACACATCCATGTGATGTGACACAACAACAGCCACAAAAATATACTGAAAAAATGGAAAATATATGTTTGTAAGATATTATTATTATTACAACATCCATGTGATGCGACTCAGACAACAGTTACAAAAAATACTTAAAAAATGCAAAATACAGTAATATATCATTATTATTTATTATAAAAATACAAATTCCTAATATTAATGAACGGTTTGCCATAACGTTTTTTTAATAAAATACAAAAGAGGGTCCTGGTTTTGATCCACAATAGTAAACTGGTTCCCGAATCTAAAAAAGCTTAGCCGGTCAACGTAAACAATTCGTGTGTAGTTTTTGGTTGTTTGGACAGGAATTCACAATTAAATTAGTAAAAAAGACCACAATTAAATTTAGGCGCAATTGGAAAACTATGCTAAAAACGTCATTGTCTTCGAAAAAGATACAAAATTTTTTAAAATTTAGAAACTGTATCTTTTTTTAATTAGTACTAAAAATACCCTTTTGTATTTTAAAACTTTACAAACTATACTTTTTTTTTCTTCGAAAAGATTCCTGATCCAAGTATGCATTTCATTTCGAAGAATTTTTCGGACGAAAATAAGTTCTTCCAGATGATACATCTTCATTTTGAAGAGTTACCGGATCAAAACAAATTCTCCCGAACAAAAACTAATTTTTCTGGATAAAAAACAGTTCTCTTGGATAAAAACAAGGTTCTCCCAGATGAAAAAACAGTTCTTTCGGATAACACATTTTCCAAAAAAAATATGTTTTTCATGCTGGACGTTTTTTTGATGACAATATTGAAATTAAACAATAAGATAATGATATTTTTGTCAAAAATTTATATAAATATATAGTTTATAGAGGAAGAAAAATATGTATAAATTTCCAATCATATAACATATTTGGCACATAAGCGTAAATTTTTTCTTAAATTTAAGAAGCATTTAGCTTAAATTTATTCACGTTTTGTTGTAATGTTATTTGGCTCAAGACTTAATTTGTGAATCAAATTGCAAATTACTTATGCCCATGGATCGACCGACTTATATTTTGACCAAATGGATTTAATGGTTAGGGAAACTTGTTACAACTATAAATACAAACCGCCAAAATGACAGACATAACAAAGTATACAAAAAAAAAAAACATAAAATAGTAAAGGCGTAATTATGATGGAGCATCATTTCTATTATGGTTAGGATCCTTTTCGATTCTATCACTTCGATTTTGTAAAAGCTATATCCATCCGTTTTAATATTTTTTTTGTTTGGTTATGGTTTTATTCGGTTTGGATTCAGATTATTTTAGTTTTTAAAAATTTTATTCGTTCATTTTTTAATATAAATTTTCAATTAGGTACGGATTTTATTTTGTTTGGCTTGAGATCACCTCTTATTTTCTGTTTAGTTGCTTTATTATTTTTATATTTAATCCAAATATAATTATTGTTTTTTAAAAAAATCATATCCGGTTAATATCTTATTTGGGTTCCGTTTATATAGTTGTAACAAAAATATTTATTCGTGGAAATAACTTTGGACCAATAAAACTGCAATGGTTCTGTTAAGTGAGGGAAAAAAAAATCATAAAAGGGGGGGGGTGGAATGAGGGGAAGTTATCGGCCCATACCGCTTTTATAAAGCCCAATTAAAGGAAAGAAGCCATTTATTGGGCCCCAAATGGGACAACATGGCATGAGACATCCTCATACACTCCCATCCATTATGCGCTAGGATTTGCCTATTTCTATGAACTGTAGTTCACGGGTCTTTGGCTCACTACATCTCTCCATCGGTCTTGCACCAAAGAAATGTGAATACCCTCTCCAAAGCGGAACTCGAACCCATAGTGAAGTAAACCACTTTGCATCCTACACTCACCAATGTACCACCCACAATCGGGTAATCTATTCCATCTCATATCCATTCATCAAGAGAATCAAAATCTACTTTCGTTGAATCCTTTCTCTCATCATGATCTGTTATTTTCTTGTCATGAAATGGGAGATCTTGTTGTGTATTTAGTAGCCAATTGAAATTTCTAAATTTGCTAAGCACTCTCAGTCATTATGATATATTTATATATGTATATTGTGTGTATATATATGTAAACATTAATAAGTAAATGAAGTCTATGAAAGAATGACGAGAGAATGACCAAAAAAATTCATATATAGGAAAATGAGGGGACTAAGACATGGGTTTGACCTCCATACTCTTTCATTTATAACTCCACACAACTGATTGTGATCACTTGGAATGTGTGTTCACTGGATAATGTGGAAATTGTTTCAGATACATATATACACACACACACAGTTATTAGTAAAGAATTGGGCAGTGTAAAACAATGTTTGTTGAATGTTTCTGCATATGTTTTTTGGATTTAGCTATCCAACACTAGGATATCCTTAATTTTCACACTCAAATTTGACAAACAAAAATTACTATCGTGGTTTTTCAATTCAAATTTGGATATTCGGATATGTTAAATTGTGTGTATATAAATAGATACACTCAAGCTTGGATGATCTAGGTAAGATAATATGCAAAATATATGGTCTTATCCCGTATTTAAATCCGAACATTGGTAAGGGTATTCACCTGAATTTTTTCGATATTCCGATAGATGTAGTTGAGACAGATGTTTGGTGAACTTTCAGATCAAAATATATGATTCGTAATCATTCTACCATGACTAGAACAAATATACTTCTAGGGTTTTTTTTTTCATTTTTTAAGGAAAAAAACGATAATTCAACTCTTGTTAACATATTTTCATTTTTACTTGAAATATATGTAGTTTGTAGGTGAAGTATAATAGACAAGAATGTGCAATTCTCAAAAGCTTCTGGTACTTAACTATCTGAATACTATTATGGGTACTATAAATACCCTTATATGGACCAACAATATTTTTTTAGGTAACCGAATATCTTGTGTCGAAATCCATACCAATTCCGGAACTGGAAGCAAACCTTGTGATTGTAATTATATATGTTTCTCTTCCTAAATTGAGACTCGAATTCGGGACGGAACAGATGTTTTACATCCATATTTCACCGGTTGAGCTATCGAAATTTGTTTTATATGGAACAACAATGTTAATGTATAAAAGCTATGATGTAAGAATATATATATGCAACTGGGAAAAGAAGAAATCATAAAACCCTAAAGAAAAAAAAGAAAGAAAACACAAACATATATATATATATATATGCAACTGAGAAAAGAAGAAATCATAAAACCCTAAAGAAAAAAAAAAGAAAGAAAACACAAATATATATATAGGGAAGTGTGGAATAGAACTGCTATGAATATCGACATTGAATGCTCTCAACAACTACATCCACCTCCTCCTCATTCAATTCACATAAAAATTTTCCCCTTATTTATAGCCACTCCTTTTTTCTTCCCCATTCCAAAGAGAGAGAGAGAGAGAGGGGATGGATGATGAGAAGAGAAGGAGCGGCGCCGGAGGAGCGGCGGAGGAGGAGATGAGCGCGGGGATCCGTACGGCGGAGACGATGCTCCGGTTGGCTCCGGTGGCTCTTTGTGTGGCGGCTCTTGTTGTCATGCTCAAAGATTCTGAGTCCAGTGACTTTGGCTCTGTTTCTTACTCCAATCTCATAGCTTTCAGGTACATATATATATATACATACATACATCATATACTCGTATATATGTAATGAATTCCATGAAAGGCTGATTAGGGTTTGTGTGATAATGAAATTTAAGTACAGTGTTTTTTGTGAATATATGAATATGTAAAAAACGTGTGTATGTGTAGGTATTTGGTGCATGCAAATGGAATATGTGCAGGTTACTCTCTTTTGTCGGCTGCTATTACAGCAATGTCTCGCTCTTCCTCCACCTTTCCTCGTGCTTGGACCTTCTTTTGCCTCGACCAGGTTGCTCCATTTCTTTTTATTTTTTTTTATTTATTTTCCCCAATTTAGTTGCAGGCCACTATTTAGAAAGTAAAAAAAATGAAACATTCATATAATTTCCTGATATTTTTTTTTATGGAACTATAAATATACATAGTTGGAAATATTTATATATATAGCTTCGAAATTTAAAAAAAAAACATAAATGAAATTTCAGGTGTTAACGTACATGGTGTTGGGAGCGGGAGCAGTGTCGAGTGAGGTGATATACATAGCGTACAGAGGAGACTCGGCAATCACATGGAGCGAAGCATGCAGTTCGTTCGGTAGCTTCTGCCACAAGGCAACTGCTTCTGTCGTCATCACCTTCGTCGTCGTCTCCCTCTATGTCTTTCTCTCTCTTCTCTCTTCTTACAAGCTCTTCTCTCTCTATGGTCCTCCTCCTTCGTCTTCTGTTCATTCCCACAAAGACACCGTCCAAGTCGCTGTCTTTGGAGCTTGATCCTTGCTTTCCCTTTGAAATTTCGACAAGACATGTAATGTATGTATGTATGTATGTAATAAACATATGCTTTTAAACTTGTTCTTTTTTTCTTTCTATATATATATTTTTCATAATTTAAGTCCTGTCTGTGTTATGAATACATGCAATGTTCTCTATCACTTTTTTTTTTTTAGGAAATTCACTAGACTTTCAATCTATTTAATCTTTTTTCGGGATCAACCTTTAGTCACACAATTAATTACGTCTCGTGTAGATGCTCTCTACAGTTCTCGTCTCTTTCTCAACATTTTTAATCAGACCTTTATTTATTTTTTCTTCCCCAATAGATATAAATCTTTAGTCTTTCTGAAATTTGGTTTTGGTTTTGACGGGCATACATCCAATCAATTATAAAATTCGAGATTCACTCGCTTTTGCGAGTGTTGTCATATCATTGAATTCGACGTTTCCTCTCCGTCTCGCCTGGCTGTACTCTGATTACGGTTTTCTCGTCCCTTTTGAAACGCCCGTGGAATATTCAAATTCGGGTAGAAAATCCTAGGACCCGAACTTCAGGGATCCAAATCCCGAGTTTGGAAAGGGATTTAACGCATGAGTGATGCCAGTTGCCTAGTAAGACCAAATGAAGTCCATGGCATGACTGGTGTGCACACAAGTGTGTGGACCAAACCCCATGCCCCACCAAGTTGGGCAGTTTGGTTCAATACACACACACTCATCTTACAACCCCACCAACGACTTCTTCAGACTATCACTGTCATGCCCCACCCCAATCATTTGCCTAATTCTCTACTTCCAAATCCTAATCACCATTCACTCGCACTAACTCTTATCCAGCGCTCGGGCCCCAAAATCGAATTCTCTGACTTAAAAGAAAAACTCGGGTACCCGCCCTACGGAAAGTCACTCCAAATGAATTTCACAAGAATGATGCTCTTTCCACGGTTATGTATACAATAAACATCTTATATTTCAATGTTATCAAGTATATATGTAATGCTAACATAATCTGCAATCAAAGTTGATTCAGGAAAAGAAAAAAAGGTAAAAATAAAACGGCTAAAAATTCCTAGTAACAAAGCATCCAAGGGAAAACCAGCCGTTTTTAACTTGCTACAACGCTCAACCACAAACGCCAAGGGACAAATATACTGTTAATACACAATAATTATAGAAGCTAATGATCTCAGAATCATGAAAAGTTTCTTTATTTCGAATCATAGAAGAAACACGAGAATGGAGTTTATATAGTGATGATTGATCACGAACCTAATCGAGTCTGGCAACACAAGCTTATTAGTCCCAAAGAACACCTACACCAGATGTTTCAAGAACAGAATGAGATCAACTAGTTGAAATGAACAAATCAGTTAACGATTTCTGAAATGAGTCGATCACAGATGTAAGCTTTACCTTTTGTGCTCTTCGTTTTCATAACAAAATTTCCTACTTTTTTCCATGGCTCCTGATAAGGGAATGGCGTTTCAACAGCCCCTGGGAAGGAGGAACTCGGTGTTCATCCTACAAATGTTTGAAACGCAGTGTTCAGATAACTCGGAGAATAAAAGAAAAGGATGGGGAGGGTGAGAAAGGAAAAAAAAATTAGAAGGACCTTGCACAGAGATGCAGCTGATTCCGATTCCATTGTCTGGATTTGAACGTTCTCGGGTGACTGGAATGCATCGAGGGCATCTAAAGTCAGCTGCCACCCGCAAACCGCCTCAGTGAAACCCGAAGAATTTGAGCTGCTGCTGTTGCTGCTACAACCAGCAGCAGCCACATTTTCATTCACCCAAGGGCAGTAACAATTGTGGTACTTTATCGGGTCAAACTCCACGACTTCATCATTGCTTTCCCCATATGGAGGCCCTGAAATGCATCAGCATGCTTTTAGTAATATTTCCAACTACCAAATGATATCAGAGCATTTTGCTCAAGTTGGGGTGGGGCAGTGAAGCAACCACAGGTATATGCTCTTTTAATAAAAACGAGCTAATATTTCCAGATGGGATAGATATAAGATTTTGTCGAATTTTAGTTCTATGGCATAGCCTTAACTATAAGGTATTTCTCATTTTTCTATGACCAAAATATCTACTTTCGGTTGGGTCAAATATCGGAAGAGAAAAGGTCAAACTCGGGAAAATAATTTAGGCTTCCTGAGCAAACACATAATTTAATTGGTCTTCACGATTAAAGGAAGAGATCTCTAAGAGTACCGAACCTTGGCCATTGGCAGTGTAACTTTTTGTAGTTGTCTATTACCAAAATGTCTACTTTCTGTTGGGTCAAATATCGGAAGAGAAAAGGTCAAACTCGGGAAAATAATTTAGGCTTCCTGAGCAAACACATAATTTAATTGGTCTTCACGATTAAAGGAAGAGATCTCTAAGAGTACCGAACCTTGGCCATTGGCAGTGTAACTTGAACTGGGAAGCGCAAAACCAGCAGTGGATGGAGATTCCTTTCCAGTCTGAGTCACTTCTTCCTTTGATGCTTCATAAGCGGAACAAACAATGGCATTACAAGACAACGAAGGGTGAAAACTATCTTCATTCACCATCCCATGCATGTTACTCATCTTTTCACCGCTTTCAACGGATTCCGCCTTTACAGAATCAACAATTTTTGAGCCACTGTCAGCCCTTCCAATAGATTGTGACACTCTATCTTGACTATCCCCATGTCTATCCGCTCGATCCATTCCCCGCAGCACAAAATCATCGGTAAGGCCTTGTTCTGGTGCAAATTCACCGTTTTGCCCTAGATTCTCGATAACTTCAGCAACTTGTTCCATGTCTCCGATGACACAGTCTCCCCTATGGAACGAAATGTCAGCTCCATGGATTTCTGCCTCATGGCTTGCACCCATTCCAACACTACCCCCGCTGACACCTAAACTCAGTCCATCTCTCCCATGTGCAGTGACAGTTTCTGTGTTCAGCACTTCTTCACCATCATTTATGCTGCTAATACCTGGTTCGGCATTAGATCGAACAGGAGCTGGTTGGAAGCAAGCGCTCTGCTGAGCTTGATTGCTAAAATTCAGTTCTGAAGGATCATTCAAGTCAACACTTTGGGTTGTTGCGACAGAGGGGAAATTTATATCATCAAAATCTCCGGGACGGTTTTCTACGCTTTCCATAGAATCATCATTCGCACTGTGGCAAACTGTATCCATCGCAATCACAGAGGAGACATGTGTAGAATCTCTGGCACCTGGGAAAACCATACCTTGTTCATTTACGTCACTAAATGGATCACCTCTATTTATTTCCTTTTCCATCTCAGCATCCATAGAGCAGCTAGGGCCCGCAACAGAAGAATCTCGCCCATAAAAAGGACGAGAAGTTTCGCACACATTAGAGCCTCGAGTACGCTTTGAAGGACCTGCTGAATCCCGCATACCATCATTAACTTCATCACCATCACAGTCAACAACAATTCCTTCAACACTGTCAGCTTGTTGCATCCTTATATAAGGCCTATCAGCTGTGCTTCCACCATCATCCATACTCCGCTTACGAGTACTAGGCCCTCGTGATTCATATGAAGCAGCACGATCACCAACTTCACTGCCAGATGGCTGCCTCCGCAGCAGGTCTCTTTCTCTGTCCATAACTTGGTAATTATAAGGTGTCACTGACATATTCAGCTGTGCAGAGGATGATGCACCACCTGCAGCTTGTTGTGAACTTACACCAACATTAGATACTAATTTCTTTTTCTCTGATGTCGCAGCCTCATCATCTTCGTTTTGCTCTTGTCCCACGCCTTCATTGGCAAACCATCCATTGATTCCACTAGTTGCACTAATGCCACGTGTGACTCCCATTTTCTTGCTTGTTTCAGGAAGATTAGTACTACTAGGTGCAAATGGAATTGGCCGAGAAATGGTCAAGAAATCCCAAATTCTGATGGTCACACCGCACAAGCTACAATCCAGCAGAGGAGATCTGGACTCTGATTTATATTCTGGGTCCAGACCTTCATAATTTCCAGAGGCCTTTCTGGATGAAGCTGAGAGCTGTTTCCTGCTTGGGCCAGGGTCTGGAAGATGACCTCGACCTCTACTTGGACCAGAAGGATTTCCATTTCTAGCTGATTGGGCAGAATGTTCTTCACAATCTTGGATATTTGGAAGCCATCGAGGCTCCCATCCGCATAGGCTTATCAGCTTTTGTGCCTACATTAAGATGAAAACTCAAGTAAGCAACATTAGCATTAAAGCATATAATTCTCAAGCAAGTTAGCGGGCACATATAAACCCTAAGTTCTTACACGAGAGTAAACACTGAGTGCCTCTTTGGAGGTTCCGATTCCTGAGGCATTTTCCAATCTATAACTCACATCCACGTTACCATAGAGCTGGGGTTGTGACAAAAGGCGGTCAATTTGTGGTTCCCTTGAAGCATGCATCTGCTCAATGGCAGATAACGAAACAACTGGAAGAGAGTAAAATTGCAGCAGCCCATCACAGCGATCCTTGTAACCACCAATCAAGGCCGAGGGAGGAGTTGGAGGAAACTGGACTAAACTTTGCGGACAGCTATTTCCTCGCCAAGGACAAGAACTCTCATGCCCTCCATCGAGCTGTTTAGAGAATTCTTCCCCAGTGCTATCGGCTATTACCAAAATGGACAAAGGAAATATAATATATTAGCAGCATATAACCAATCTCAATAAATCAGCCCTTGTAATTGGTCCTGCAGTAGCAAGAATTGACCTTCAGGATGATTCAACGAATACTGCGAAGGATAATGCAGGTTTGCACCGCAGTATTCACATTGAAGTTTGTTCACATCAGTATTGACCCAGCCTCTCTGAGCGCAGGCCAAAGAACTAGCCGCCTGAAAACCAAAAAAAAAAAAATACAAGGGCGTTGCAACTAAATCACAGGAACCAACACAGAAAAGTTAATATTCATTCCAATAAAAAGAAGAGAAAGGTCAATAACCTATTAATAATAAGGTGGATTTAAAAGAATCATACACTTTGCTCTTCTTTCTTTTTCAGTTTATTGTTCTGTTTAGGTCTGACACCTTTTTATTGTAACTACACTTACAATGTTTCTTCACAACAATTCAGCTTCTCAAAAACAAGCCAGAAAAGTAACCTGAGGGGCCAACCGACTAGCTAAGTGTTTACAACCCCAACAAACACAGGGTAAATTATCTGCCTAAGAGACACTGATACCTAAATTTGAAAAATCGTAAGACAGACATTTAAGTTTACAACAGATATATCAGGAGCAGCATTTACCAGGTGGCTTTTCACCATAAAGGCTCATTAACAATATTTCCAGATGTATCAATCAATAAAGAATCTAAATTGATGATTATCCCTGATTTTCCAGATTGGTCAGATTTCAGGAGACATGTGAAAAAGCCACCACAAGAAGCACCAACTTTAGGAGAAGCACCAGACTTAAAATTTAATAAATTTCGAAACTTGTACTCCATTTCTTCTCATCCCAAGGCCTAGTACTGATCACTAAGTAATGAACACATATACGTACATAAGCAAATGCATGTAATGAGAAACCTAGATCCATACATTGGGTTTCCCAAGCCAATTTGAAGGCTTGAACGTAGCAAGACGTCTAAGTAAATCTCCTCTATCCCAAGGTCTACATGAACACCCTGAAGATCCCAGGCCTGACCAGTTCACGCTACCAGCATTCACCGGAACTGCTGGAGATGATGCCCCTGCGGAGCTGAACAATTATTGGAACTGAATTAGCCAACGATTACAACGCAAAATGAAACTACTACAATGGAAATGCAAGCTTCCAGAAATAATTCATGATATTGAGTAGAGAACCACATCAAAACCTTCCCGTTCCGATGAAACATGAAAATGTAGAAAGTTTACACATTTTGGAATTCCTGTCTCATGAACTCGAGAATTTGTGAGACATGAAACGTGATGGGCGTTCGGCTCCATCTAGCTATGTATATACAAAAAATCCAGAAACTAAACTTAAGCAAAGAACCCTAGATAAGTTTGGAGAACTAAACCCTGTTAGCCAAAGTAGTAGTTTGAGATTTGATAAGCAAATACATAAATTCCCCCCTCCCCCCGTAATTCCAACTTCTGAATTTCGATCTACTGATGCGAGGCCAAAAGATTAATGAACCTGGCAGCCGGAGTTTGGGGCGGCGATCTGGCGCGGCGGAGGAGGTATGCGGCGGAGACGGAGGCCGACGCCGATGCGGCACTGTTCCGGTTACTTCTAGGGTTTACGTTCTGCGAGCTCACGTCCTCTTCCTTCATCCTCTCTCCCTCGAGCTTCACTTTCCACAAAGCAGGCGAACAAAAAAGTTCGGAGCTCCCGAATCTCCCGAGCCTTCACAATATTTATTGATTTCAGTTTTTCAATTTAATTTAATTCAGTTAATTTGCTTTCTGAAGGATATTATTATTACCTTTTCAATTCATTGCTTGCCTCGTCATCATATTCAACGGTTGAGATGAAGGCACGTGTATTGATGGGGGAGATATTTTACCGGTTCGAGTCTGGTCGGGTCGGATCATTTTATTGTATAGCAAATGCTTCTGTGGTCGAAACAGAACATCCTCAGAAATCAATTGTAAAAGTGCCTCCACATATGTTTGTGTATATATATATATATATATATAATGAAGTTGATTTTCTTGAATTTGACATAGACACTTTTTTTTTTTAATAGAAAACCCCATTATGGCTACGCGAATAAAAATGATAAAAAATATAAATTTGTGATCTCCAAAAAAATACATAAATTTGTAAAATTCCCCCGAACTATTAAACGAAATCTAACAATTTTATTTCAATAAGAACTTGACGAAAAATCTATACCAGCGTCGTCATGTTATAAAAAAAAATACCACTTAAACTATTTAAAAATTATAAAAATTCAAAGAAAAAGAAAAAGTAAAAAATATATATACACATATGTACTTAAAATACAAAATATGTACTTACATATACAAAATATAAATATTTATATATACATATATACATACAAACATGTTACATCATGTCCGTAACAAAAAAATTATCATCAGATAAACACCGTTAGAATTCGTACAGTAATTTGATTTTTTTGGTGCAGATTGGTATATTTTTTTAAAAAAATTACAAATTCGTGTAATTTATTCATCGTTTTTTGACAAATTCGCGTATTTATATAGGATTTTTCTTCTTTTACTATCACACATTTTTTTCCCGTCCTTATCATATACTCTATGAGCTATACACACACACATATATATATATATATATGTGTGTGTGTGTGAAATTAGCCATCATCACCAGGGCAACAAACTTGGGAGCAACACTCGAAGCAGGCGATGAAAGCCACAGCGGAGAAGAGCTGGGTGAGAACGATCACACACTGATCATTTAACTTGGAACAGCACTGGATACAACACATGCAGCAGCACTTGTTGCATACCGACGTGCAGCAGTTGGATGCCGCTTTCGCCAAAACCTCTGCTGCGTCCGGCGGTTTCTGGGCTTCAAAGCCCGGGGAGACGTTGTCGGAGGTCGCTGCTACGTCCCCGAATCCCGTTCCGATGCTTTGAAGCGGGATCTTTCTCGACGCTAGCTTCTGCTTCTCGCTGTTTCTTGAAGCCTGAAAAACCGGTACAGAGTGATGGTAAGTAATCAAGTCTTTTGAATTCAAGAGAGGATTTAGAACATAGAATGAAGAGTTTGTGAGCTTTTTCAGTGCAAGTACGATACAAGTAACCGCTTAATCGAACCGATCTGAAGCAAATAACACAATCGTATCTCCAACACAATCTAATATAAAAACCAAGTGAATATTATTTCTCTAAAATTGAAAAACCGAACAAACTGAAAACAAAAATAACCAAGAAACCGAAAATTTCTTTGAAAATGAGTATTTTTATCATTAAAAACTGAATTCGAATCGAACCGAATCTAATATAAAAATCGAATGGTTACAGTTTTTCTAAACCTGAACCAAACTGAAATAGTCACCCCTACTTTAAAGGTCAGGGAGACAAAACAAACAAAGTAACAGAAGAAAAAACGCGGAGACAAAGAACCATACAAGGTAAACTCTAACCAAACTAAACTGGACAAAAATCACTTAAACCAAACAATACTGAATCAAACCAACCAAACTACACATTCAAATAAAACTGTTGTTTTCTTAAACTCTACAAGTATTACAAATGGGTCATGGTCGAAAATTTGCATATGCTCAGTCTTTCCACTTTAATCCCACAATCAAATTTAGAAGAACTACCCTGAATTCACTTGATACATGTTTGGAAGACTGAGGAGGTTTGTATGGAACGATGAGATCAAACTGTTTTATATATGTGTAGCAGTTGGAGAAAGAGTAACGCACTAGAATCACAATATTAGCGAGGGCATTGCTTTATAAGATCCGACCCATTAATCCTAGTAAGAAGCTTGAAAGAGAAATAGATACGGTGGACATACCTTTTTCTTTCCGCCCGCCTCTTTGGGTTTTGGTCCTTCAATGTTTTCCAGTAATATCATTTGAGTATATTCAGATGGTACACCAGTTTGGATGCTTATTTTAGCAATCTGAAGGGGGAAAAAGGCAAATGAAGAAACCCAATATGCTAAAGCACCCGAGGACTTTTAGAACTGACAAATTAACAAACCTTTTCTTGTAGTTGTCTGTCTTCTAAGAGCCATGCCTCTTCTGTAAGCATGTCAATAACATTCTTGGCAAGTATCTGTATAAATAAGAAAACAATAAGCGATTGGAATGATAAAAAACACAATATGAAATGAAGCAGTTCAGTATACATTTACGAAATGTGAAGTAAAATATCGGTGAATCAACACTTGAAGTGTGACTAAGGCATTCAAAGTATTAAAAAAAAAATAAAAAAAAAAGCAGCCATAAGGCTGATCTTACTTTATCAAGAGGCATGTCTTTCACATTTTGTACAGTCAAGTCTAGGGCAAAGCTGCTAAAATCTCCTAGTAGACCTTTGGCTTTAACATTTTCAGGAAACTTTCCACGACATCTTCCAGATATAATCAATGGGCTTGCAGATGAGAGGTCTGGAATGTTAGAAGGATATACCTATTATAATAACAGAGAGAGCTTCAGTCTTCAAGCATCAACTTGAGAAACAGAATCCATGATTAACGAAATTAAGAAAAGAAAAAGATTGCCAAAGAAATAAATCAAGCAGTTTCATCATATGGTAATTCAGAAAGAACATAAGCAGAGAAGCACTTATGCAACTAGATCGAACAATATGCTTCTCAGAATCTCAGATGTATGTATACCAAATATTTTTAGCCCAAAGAAGCTCCGGGGACTCAAAGAAGTGAAGTACTATAAGGCATTCACCATTTTAGTGAGGCAATATAATATCAAATTCACAAAAAGAAAATTAAGACAATACCTCGACTTCCTCTAAATTCTGAAGGGGCTCAATTGTTACATTCATGAGAATGGTGGAAAGAGCTTTGGTAAATTGTTTCTCCATTCGTTCTTCAATGTGATCTGCCCTTCAAAAAGGAAAGTTTAGCACTTATTATGGAAAACGAAGGCACAACCTTTGGCGATTTTCTACATCATTAACCAAAAAGGAGTTCGTGGAAAACCAACGAACTCCAGTTGCGAAACAGTTAAACTTTTCAGAACTTCGAAGGCAGAAATCCTACAGAACTTCAGTCAAATTTATCATGAGTACGCATGATATACTAGAAAAGACATCAAAACTAACCTGTAACATATGCGGATTCATCCTGACCCTTGGATAGATTTGCAAGCATTTTCAGGAAGTAGTGATTACAGAATATACCTGAAATATTACAAAGAGTCGCCTAATTAAATAAGCGAAGATAAATAAAAACTTACACACATGAAGATTGATTAGCTTATGTCAAATACTTCCTGGGTTTCCATTTGACACTATATTTGCACTCTTGTCCAAATTTATGGAAAGATAAATAAAAAGTAACCACAATCACTAGCATAAAACCCATGAGAAAAGTTTACCAATCCCAAAAGTGTATATGCGTGGACACAAAGATCCAGAACATGCAAGACGTTTCTTGATCACGTTAATGATGTGCCTCTCGTCTTCAACAGAACCATCAGTTATGAAGAAGATCATAGGAGCAGAGCTACGAGTGTTAGACAGCATCTCCACAGCCTGAAAGTATGGAACTAAGGATTAATGATCTGTCAAGGGGCAATGATGGCCAAACAGTTGAGCTCTAGAAGCCATAAGTGAGTGATGGAATGACCTTTTCTAGAGGAGGAAGCATAGATGTACCACCACTAGCAACAAAGGTCTCACTCATCCACTGAATGCCCCTTTCAACAGCATCTGCTGTAGCTGACTCCATTGATGTCGAAAACAGAGAAGTATCATCGCTGAAGGTGATAATGTTAAAGGAATCTCCAGCACTCAGCTTAGACAGGGCCGTGGATATTGCACTTTTTACATCTTCAAGAGGTTTTCCACTCATGCTCCCACTTAAATCAACGACAAATACTACCTCCCGTTTGAACACCTAAACTAGAAAACAGAAATCTAAGACTGCATTTAGGGAACATCTATTGGACTGGAAAAGTACAAAAATTGAACCTTTGTGCTTTGCTGACTTCCTGGTATAAGGTAGATAGAGAATATGCCTCTTTGATCAACATCATAAACAGGCGGGGATTGGAGGAAAAGCCCGCCAAATATGTTACTTGAGGAAACCTGGCATAAAGGCATAAACATGTTTACCAATAAGGGTGATGAGATACATGCAGGTGTAGAATGTTAGGGCCTTCATGTGTTATGGAGTAGTAAAAACCAAACAATTAACGAGAAGATCTTGTACAAAAAAGGAAAAACCAGACACACATGTTCTTACCACATATGAAAAGCTGAAGTTGGTGTTTGACCATTTTAGAACCTCTGCTTCATACGAAAACCCCAATCTTCCTGCATTCCT
This sequence comes from Tarenaya hassleriana, assembly GCF_000463585.1. Classification (NCBI taxonomy): domain Eukaryota; kingdom Viridiplantae; phylum Streptophyta; class Magnoliopsida; order Brassicales; family Cleomaceae; genus Tarenaya; species Tarenaya hassleriana. The sequence continues at coordinate 822,159 of NW_010964598.1, read as the reverse complement.
AGTCTTTTCCTGTATTACAGAAAGAAGAAAAATCAAGGATAGAACTTAAGGAGAAAGCTGAAACATCATGGAGTAGGTCCTGAAAATATAATATGCACCTTTAGAGGATGACTACTCCCTTTGCAGAGAATTTTGGTATCGGCGCCAGCATTGAGACTCAAGTGTATCTTTTCTTTCTTTGAGAGTTTCTTTACAGCAGGAGTTACATACTCGGGAAATTTGAAGGGAACATCGACAAAAAATTCCCCGTCTATATACAACAATTTCTGAGACCAAGAAAGTTTAACAGAAAGGTTCGTACCCCCATCAACCTGGAACCAATTGAAGAAGGGACAAAAGGTATAAAAAAAACACATTAGATGACAACAACTACATGTAAGAATTTACAACTACATTCTTACAGAAACTCTCAAAACACCTGTGGTATTGTCAAGGTAAATATGTTTGGTTTCAAGAAGCCTCCATTTCCGGTTCTGGGTCGAGCATTTTTCTCCATTTCATTGCCGTGATCAGAAGTGATCAATTGAGTAGTGTATGATTTTCTAGGAATCTCAACATCAACACCTAGAACTAAACCCTGTTAGCCAAAGTAGTAGTTTGAGATTTGATAAGCAAATACATAAATTACGACAATACAGACGATCAAAGGCAAAAGTTCGATTTTCCTGGAAAATTATCCGAACCTGTTCGCCCATGGGAATAGCAATCAGGCAATCACAGCTCCGGCTTCCCATCACGCAGTGAACCCGCCACGAACCTGTGACCCGAATCAGAGCCGTGTCGAGAAAACAATCAACCTCGAGCTCAATCGCGTTCATCTGCAACGGGATCAGAGCCGGTGGATCGCACCTTCCATGGACGTGAGGCTGGTAGCTCGGAAGATCCGGATTATCCACGATTGCCGGGTCGGATATAACGGCGTAAAGCATCGGCGCAGTAGGGAGGTACGCCTGAGAAGAAGACCTCTCCATCGCCGGCGAAGGACGCGGCGGCGCCGCCACTGCTCTGTCCTTGCCGAGATACACGCGCTTGGCGAACTTGAGGCCATCCTCAACGGCCTTAGCAAAATCATCCGCCATAGTTACGCAGCCAAAGGACCGAGAATGGATTCTGCACTCGATTTTTACTTTTTCTCGGGAAACAAACAGGGAAAACGTGGACGAACCGTTGAACGAAAGCGACAGATCACTTTGGAGTGGAGCCTTTTCCAGGGGAACGAACATATCCCTTGCCCCGCCCCTTCATTTAAATAACAAAATCTAAACAATTACTTTATCATAACCTCATTTTCTATGGGGACCCACATGCGATCATCCCGGTTATCGTTAACCGAATAACAATAAAAATAAATAAAAGAAAGAAAACGATTTTTTTAAATAATGATTTTATCAATAAAATCTTTTTGGTACATCCATACAAGCGTTCAAGTAGGCATCACATTATCATTATTCTTTTAAAGGTAAATGGCAAAAAAAAATCTTATACTTTTATTTTGTTTCAATTTAAATCCTATATTTATTTTTATCTTAAAAAGCTCCGTACTTTTATATTATCTTCAAAAAATCCTGTATTTTGTATATTATGGCAATTTAAACTATTTACTTATTTTTTATCCTAAAAAACCCTATACTTTTATATTATCTAAAAAAAATCTTGTGCTTTGCATGTTATAGAAATTTAAACCTTATATTTATTTTTTATCTTAAAAACTCATGTACAATCAGATTATCTCCAAAAAATTTAATATTTTTCATATTATACCAATTTCAATCCTATAATCATTTTTTGTCCTAAAAAACCTGTATAATTAGATTATCTCTATAAAATCCTCGTACTTTGCAGGTATATAGACGAAAATAATGTGACATTCGTATTCCGCTTCCCTTAAATATGATGCGTCACATGAACAAAAACCAATGATATAATGGGTTTTTGTATTGTACTCAGATTCGAGACTGTAATCCCAAACTTTTACGATCATGTTAAATATTATCTTGGACATGTATGATTTTAATTTGACTGTTGAAATATTTTGAATTCCACTACGTGTTTGAATGATAATTTGATTGTACATGAGTTTTTAAGATAAAAAATAAATATAAGGTTTAAATTGACATAATATGCAAAGTATAGAATTTTTTAGAGATAATCTTAAAATACAAAATTTTTTAGAATAAAAAATAAGTACAGAGTTTAAATTGTCATAATATGCAAAGTACAAATTTTTTTTGGAAATAATTTAAAAGTATAGGATTTATTAGGATAAAAAATAAGTACAATGAGACAAAATAAAAGTACATGATTTTTTTGGCCATTTACCCTTCTTTTAAATATAACTAGGTAATTTACCCGCGCGCATCGCGCGGGCTTAGAATACAAAAATTTTTTATTATTAGTTTTACAATTAAATATAATATATTTGTTTGTTTATTTTTTATATCATGTTTTTAGTTTTTTTTTTTGAAAATTTATTGAAAATGGGTTGTTACGGTGTTTTTGAAACGGTTTTATAAGTAATTTTTGTATTTATTTTTTCATAATCTATAACTTAGAATAAAAAATAGTAATGTGGAATATTACAATGATTATAAAATTTTTGGAACTTGATGTAAGAGTTTCCCTTTTACCAAATAAAGAGAGTTTAAAAATATGATTACCAACAGTTTGACGATAATAGCTTGTAACTCTTTGCTTGGATTATCATATTCCTTTGTGGTCTGGTATCATCATAGATTGCAAAAATCAATAAAATAAAATCAAATTATTGAGTAACGCACAGTATGCTAACATATTTTAGGTTTTATTTTACAAAGAACTTACTTTTGGAGATTGTTGAATATCTCTTTGAAGACGATGTTCTCCACTTCGTTGGAACAAACATTTGCACTTTTCAAGTTTAATATTCTGAGTCCTTCAGAAGATGTCACTCTTGAAAGTGCAACGTACAACTGACCATGGCTGAACACTGGATTTGGAAGATAGATTCCTACATTTTTCAATGTTTGACCTTGGCTTTTGTTGATTGTCATCCCATAGCATATTCGTACTGGAAACTGTGTTATTCTAAGCTTGAACGACCATTTTGTATCACTTGGACATATTATTATTCTAGGAATAAAGACCTTGTTTCCAATATGGTTGTCCGTGATAATTTCTGTCTGGTGAAGGTCTCGGCCAGCTCCCATGTTGCCTCATGTGATGTAGACCGCTGATTAATGTTTCTTAATAACATTACTGGAACATTCTTTTTCAGCACTAATTTATGGTCAGGCAGTCCAGAACATGCGAGTGAGTTTAGAAAATCAATCGGATATAAAGATTGTCTTGAAATGATGCCTTCTCCTTCATCTTCAATGCTATTTGAACTCAAATATTCTTTAAACTCTTCTGGCACAAGAGTAAACATGAATGAATTGACTTCATCAACTTTTCTGGCACAAGATTGTCTTGAAATGATGCCTTCTCCAACAATCAAGATATTTTTGTATGTGCCAACTTCTTTGGTATTAATAGAGGCTTGTATTAAATAATCCTGTAAAAATCACAAAAAAAAATTCCAACACATTATATAAGAATAAGTTTTTTAAAAAACAACAATTTTGACATATAGTTAGATTTATTAAATATGCACCATATATGAATTTATCAAGGAATAAAAGGAAAAAAAAATACATTTTCATCCAATAAAAGCATATCAAAACTCATCAACATTCCATCACGTTTGGTGTTCCGCGATTCCCAAGAACGAATGACACGGACAACTATTTGCCATTTACCATGACTTCTATCAAATTGATCCAATGTGGAATAACCATTATTTTTCTACAGCAAATATTAAAGGTAAAAATTGGAAAAAAAAATTTAAGAATAAATATGTTATTATATAAAATAAAATTATAACTATTTAGATTGTCTTTTCAAATGTTGACTAACCAAAAATTACAACGCGTAATGTTTTTTAAAATTAAATATAATATATTTTGTTTTTAAATTTATAATTCATATCATTAAATTAACGTAATTTTTTGTAATTAAATTAAAAATCGAAACCTTAATGATCATAGTAAAATTTATGAATTTAGTTGATATTTTTGTGTTAGGTTTATATTATAATGTATAATTTTATATTTTTTTAAAAAGAAAGATTGTGAGTCGTATATGTATATATATAATATTAATTAGGATTACCTCATACATGTATTCCTTTTGAATATAGAGAAATAGACTTTTATATATAGAAAAAAGTAATGATTCTATATTTAAGTTATTTCAAAGACTCAAGATTATCATTATTATAGAGAACATATATTTTGAATTGAAACTATTAGGAGTATTAGTTATCCACAAAACATTTATAGACAAATAAATTTATTTTTTCACCTTTGGCAAAATTTATTTTCCTGAGAGAACCATACATTTTATAGTTAAAAGAAATAGAGAGTAAATGTTAAAATTCAATATTTTACATTATACTATAAATATTAAGACAATACCGGAAGAGGTCAACAGAGCGAACCAAGAACAACACCGAATACACACGAAGAAATGCCTGAGTAAAAGATGGAGATGCATTCAATAGTTCCCGATCGCTAACCAAACTTTGAAACTATATTTTCAAAGAAAAGTCTAACAAATAATTAATTTTTTTTATAGTAAAATAAAAAACTATTCAAAAAATTTCCATAAAATCAAAAGACGATTCATAAATTACATGAGAATCCATCAAGTGCACAATCAACAATTTACAGTTTTGTCCCAACGTGTTTTCCATGCGTCTCTCGCTTAGGTGAATGCCATCAACGTAACGAAGCTCCTCATTGTCACCTTCTTCATCACCGTTTCGAACAAATAGTATCGATTGGAAAAATGCGACGACAAAAAAATTTGCCGGCATAACCATGAAGTCCTTTCCGGCGCACTGGCGTTGGATCCTCCATCTCCGACCCGTTCGACCACACCACGCGTGCTTTAGTAACTTCTCTCCTTTTCTCCAATGAATCAATCGGCGATCCTTTTTACTTGATAAGGTACCTGATAACTTAGTGTATTTTGAAATGGAGACTTAAATCCCTACAATTCAATATGTTAAGAAACATTTATTTTGTACTTTATAATCTTTAAAAAAACTTATGGTAAAGTTAGGAAACCAACCTAGATAACAATAATAAATAAGAAATGGAGCATTTTTTGCTTGGAAACTAAAGGGGGAAAACTCATGCTTGGAAACGGAGCATTACTCTATTGAAACATTATTTTCATGTTCTTACCAAAGTTTCTTTGATCTCTTCGGCCGGAGAGGATAAAATTGCAAATTGAGGTACTTGCTTATATGGACATTGAAGAGGAAAAACTAACCAATTTATAGATAAATAATTTAATGTAAGTTAATGTATTTAATATGAATATTCATTATTCATACATGAAAAGAATCTGTATCTCATATTAAAATTTAACTTTTTAATTAGATTATAATATTTTTTTAAAAGTCCGAAAGAAATTAATAAATGAATATAGTTTACAATACATCATATCTTTTCTCTCCTGGTATTTTTGTTGATGTATGGAGAATTAATGAAGAGAATTCATTATGTAATTTGTAACGTTTGAAAAAATGGCTGCATGCGCAGCAGCACCAACTATGAGAAATCCACCATTATTCATAAAAAAGAATTTATTACTTATAACCCTTCACATTACCAATAATACGACACGTGTGATATTTCCGTTAAACGAAATATATGATATGATATGATGTAAAATCAATAGATTGGATGTGATAAAAAAAAATCCATTGATTTTGGTTATGTGATTTTCGTAAAATTCATTGGAACTTAAATAAATATATATACAGACAATAGTTTTAACTTCATATGACTCCTCGGACTTTGTGATTACTGCACATATAATTAAACTATTCGTAATTTGTATCCCTGAGATTTGACTCCATAATGAGAAGACAAAAACAAAATTTTTCCATATTCTCCTTATTGACACGTTAGACACGTGTTATCCTCCCATTTGTACTTATATATATATGATATGATGATATATAATTTATTATATAAAAAATAAAATTGATAGTGTATCTTTTGTAATCTAGCAAAAGACATCAGAAAAATCTGGAGAGTAAAAAATAAATCAACATAAGACATCATAATAACATAAAAACTAAAAAATAAACAACATACCTCATAGCCAAATTTGACATCCATTCCTTGAGCAATATTCATATCGCCAACTTTAAAATAAAAAACTGAGAATTTTGAGACCATGCACTCAAAGCTAATAATATATATGATTTATGTGTATATACAAAAACATAAAGTATATTAGTATTTAGAACAAAGAACAAAGAGAGACGGAAAAAATTAAATACTAATAATAATAAATTAAATAGAATATTATATAATGGGAATCCTAATATGGTTTGATGGAACGTATTGGCTTATTAGGATAGAGAGATAGTAAAAAAAGAATTTTTATGAAGAGACAAAAATTAAGAAATAAAAATAAAAGCTAATAATAATAAATTAACTAGAAGATTATACAACGGAAATTCTAATATGTTTTGATGGAACGTATTGGCCTCTTACCAAAGTTTCGATAGAATTGCAAAGTGAGATACTTGTTTCTGCCGTGGAAAAAACTATCCAATTTATAGACAATTTCAAGAATTAATTCTATACGTGTAGTTTAAAGGAAATAATAAATGATATCCATATCTGATAATTGAGTCATATATCAAAATTAATTGAATATAATTAAAATTAATTGAATTTGGTTATTATATACGTGAATATCTTCTAGTAAGAAATCAGGAAGTTTTTAATTCAATGCAAGTTAATTCTTCCTCTCAATTCATTGCATAATTTGTAACGGTTGTATTCATTATTTGATTTATAACCTCTAATGAATGTATCACACAAAAAAAAAGGAAAAAGAGAGTGTATGAGAATTAAATAATTTAAAAAAAGGAAAAAGAAAGATTAGATAATGTCATCAAGCCCAAGACGACAGTGCATTTGGGTCCTCCGTCTTCTAGTGAATGAACCATAGAATTAAAAGTAATAATAACTTAATTGAATCTATTTTTCCAAGAAATTTTAATTAAATCTATTTTGACCCTATAATCTTTTCATATTAGGACACGTGTCATTCAGCTAGAGTGAAACTGTACTTATATATATATATATATATATATAAGATTAATGAAAATTTTAAAAAAAATTGAATTTAAAATCAATCTAATTAATGTAAACAAAAATATTTAATATATAAAAAAATGATTTAAAAAATTCAAACATATGTCTATATATATCAAAAATTCATATATATGTATATATTCATAAAATATAATTAGATACACTAAAACTAAAATCAATTATTATGACATATATACAACATAAAAAACTGCTTTGAAACAACGATATAAATAAAATGATACACTGCAACAAAAAACGTGAGAAACAATGTTTCATTTTAAACGAAACATATTTTGAAAGAAAATATAACAAATCACATTCATTTATATTTTGTTTATGATTGTTTATTCAAAGTAAGAGTCTAAAAGAACATATATTATTAGAAAGTAACATCACTTATATTATATAAAATAAATAACTGGATTGATATCAGAAATATTAATAATAATAATAATAATAATAATAATAATAATAATAATAATAATAATAATATAAATAGTTAGAATAATAATAATAAAAAGGGTGATATAGTTATCATTGTTAGATTGTGATTCTATTGTCATATATGGATAGCATCGTGATGTGTATATCAACATATTTATAGGTCTAATAAGGAAGTTATGGATTAGACGACCATCTATACTAAAGAGTTTTCCTTTTTTTTTTTGTTTTTTTGGCGATTTTTTTTCTCTTGGGTAATGGAAAGAGGAGCCATAAAAGAAGAGAGAAGAGAAAAAGATGGCGATGGTGTTATTGGCAGTCACCGTGAGCTCGAGGGCTGCTTCCAAGGTCGGTTTCTTGCTCGGTGATTGCAAATCCTGTGACTGTTCTCTTCAACTATTTTGATGTCCTGTTGGGTTATGCTTCGATCTTTGATCTCTGTTATTTGCTTGGCTTTGTGTCAAGTTTGAACTTTCGATTTTGTCAAGTCTTGGAATCTCAAGTCATCTTCTTTGATCATTGATTGTGTTGTTCGTGTTTAATTCTATGTTTCTTCACTGCATTTTGATAAACACAACCAAAATTCTAACTTGAGGACAGGATGAAGTTGCATCTTACCTCACTTTAAGATCATTTTTGTGTCTAGAAGACCTGAGCACAAAAATTTCTCAAGTGATGAATCTATGGTTTATGGTCTGAATTCGAACAATCATTATTCTTTCATATTGATCGACTAACAATATCCAAATCAAGGTTTCATGGATAGGTTATTTCGAGATTTTGATACAGAAAAGAATGTACAATTCACAGAGAACAACTAAGCATCTATAGAGTATAGTCAACAGAAAGGATGAAAAGCATCAATCATCCTAAAGAATAATAATGCATTTACATTGCCAAGAAGAAGAGCGGAGGTTCAAATCCATCTCTCTTTCTCCTTCTGAATTTGCCTCCGTTGAGTCTCCTTTAAACCTGCTCTACGAGAGTTGGTTAACAATACATCTCCCAGTGTTACACTTTCATTTGTAGAACCCGAATTAATACCTATGACGAGACTTGAATCCTCCCCTAAACAGTCAGTTGGATAATGTAGTTTGAAGGAAGAATCGGGAGACAACTCGTAGCCGAATGTTTGGATTGTTGAAAACTTTACATCAGAGATTTTCTGGCTATAGAGTTTAGTGGAAAACTTGTTTTCCTTGGCAAATTCTGGTGAAACTCCACAGTTATCTCTTGGAATATCAAGTGAAGGTGAAGCCCCACAAATTACTGGATCAGGAGATGCTAGAGACGATCTCAACATAGATTTACCCGGACTTTCTATCAACCTAATCAGAAGAGTATAAATTTTGGGTACTCTTTGTTTTGATGAAACGAGAATTATATTAATCAGAAATTTTGGGTATTCATAAAAGAAAAACAACAAATTATCCAGCTAAGTACCATTACTCTCTCGTCTAACCAAAAATAAAACGAAGAGATACAGATATTATTTACCAACAATATCACGACTGTCTTCCACTTCCATCGATTATGAATACAATTCTTCCAAATGATCATCTAACTCAAATTCAGAAATCAGAACTGATATGAAATATAGTGAATTCAACATCAAAAAGTGACGAAATTCTCAAACTTACGATGGTCGAATTGGCGATTAGAATACTGGACTCCAGTCATCAGATTCATGGAATTTGACTCTTTAACCTCTTCGGTGGTAGAAGAAAAAGAGAAAAGAATCTCGGAAAATCAGGAAACTAACCAACTAAATTGAACTCAACAACTTTGAGACGATCTTTCGAATAAGATTTCAGATTTAGATGTCACTAAGAGAACAATTTTCGCTTTGCCACGAAGCATCGGTTTCGATAAGAGGAGTCCGCCATTGATCACAACAATCCTCCATACGGATTTAAACTCAAAAGTAATTGGAAAGAGGAAGAAGAAAGAATCGAACCGAGAGTTTTTTTTAGTCTTGTGATATTTTTTTTTTGCTTGAAGTTATGAGACGACCGTTGGGTCATTTTCCTTTTGAAATTTGAAACGTGTTTTCCGGGCAGCTCGGGCAATGATTAGATCTTTTAATCGGGCAGTCTGAGAGACCGCCACGTGACAGTTTAACCGGACCCAGTCCCAAATAGATCAACTGAAATTTTTTTATTGCCCGGAGCCCGGACCCGACCCGAACATTTGCGGGTCATCGAATACGAGAACGAGAGATATGACCGTTAGGTCGAGAAGGGAAAGTTGGGAAAACACAGAAAGATCAACGAAAGGTCCTTCAGCTTCTTCCCCTGCTCACCTTCTATTCGCATACTCAGACACTCCATTAATGGCGACTCCGATTTCGGATTTTGCGTCAAAGCCCACCAACTGGTCAGCCATGGAATCGTGGTTTCTGTTCCGATGGACCCTTTTTAAGAATCCCCACTTGGGTCCTGAGTATTCTTCGTCAAGGAGACGACTTGTACGAACATTTGTATTATCGTCTCGGGCCGTGGTAAGTCCTTTCTTTGATCACCGTAATCGGTCCCGTCTACTAGTGGTTCGTGTTGCTACCTGTAAAAGTATGATTTGGAGTTCTACCTGTAAAAGTACGTTCGTGTTACCACAATGTCACGTAAGAGTTCTCGTTCGAGAGCACTCTGGTTTCCTCGTTTGTATGCAAAAAGTGCAAGAATTTAGGAGTAAAGATGCGTTTCCTTCGGGTACTTGGAAGGACACATCAACTATTTCTAGTTTCTTTTGACTGTTGTTTACTGAGTACTCTTTTCTTTTGTCAACAAAGTATCTTAGCCTTTACCAAAAAACAGAGTATCTTTGCCTAGTTTCCATGAGTAACACTATTGAGTACAAGTTGCCTTTGGTTTTGAAGCTTAAAGCATGGCTGAGGATTTGGACAAGCCATTGCTGAATTCCGACGCTTTCAACAGAGATGGATTTGATTTGGTAAGTGATGCCATTTGCCATGTGTGATTTTGGTTACTCTCCTTCTTCAACCTTTTCGGGTTTTAAAGTGCAAAAAGTTTTTAAATTCTTGTCCTTTATAGGGAAGATTGCCATTGGAGCAAGTATTTGAACAATTAAGAACATTGCCCCAGGGGCTTTCATCCGGAGATGCTGAAGATAGGTTGAAGATATTTGGACCTAATAGACTCATAGAGAAACCGGTAATAAACAGCATATCCTCAATGTGTCTCCTGCGTAGTGCCCAGGGACGGCAGAAAAGTTTGTGAGCTGTAGAGTCTTGTCAACAATTAACCATCTTACATTCTGCCTCCTAGATGTTTCTCTTTAAATTATGGTACATTTTTTGCTGTGTTATATAGAAATTGATAATGGCAACTGGGGGATTATGATTGTTGAACTTCACCCCCTTATTGCTCTAGCTTAGCAAAAATGCTGGTGTAGGCTGGGTGGATCCATGTATAAACATCATGAGATTACTCTTGGCACCGTAGAATCTTTATGCCCTTCTGTTTTTCGAACACATTGTTCAGCAGATTTATTGTCTTGGTTAACAATACGTTGTGTGTAGAGTTCATGACATTCTAAACGGTAATGCAGGAGAACAAATTTCTGAAATTCCTAGGTTTCATGTGGAATCCATTGTCATGGGTTATGGAAGCTGCAGCCTTGATGGCCATTGTCCTTGCTAATAGTGAAGTGAGACAATCTGACTCTTTCTGTTTCTTTGTTATGTCCTAAGTTTAGCTTGTAGTTTCTACACCTTGAAACTCATGGCTTTTTGAAACTGGTGTCACAGGATGTGGGTCCAGACTGGGAAGACTTTGTAGGAATTGTTTGCCTTCTACTAATCAACGCAACTATTAGCTTCATAGAGGAAAACAATGCTGGGAATGCTGCAGCAGCTCTTATGGCACACTTGGCTCTAAAAACAAGAGTTGTTGCTTCAACTTTTGGATTTTACGACAAACTGCACAGCTACCTGCAATTTTTTTTGGCCTAAGCTGAATTTTGGTTTTGATCTTTTCTTACAGGTTATTAGAGATGTGCAGTGGCAAGAGCTAGATGCTTCTATTTTGGTACCTGGTGATATAATTAGTATAAAGCTCGGGGATATCATTCCTGCAGATGCTCGTCTTCTTGAAGGAGACCCCTTGAAAATTGATCAGGCACGTGCGTACAGAAGATTTAGCATTTGGTTACATCTCTTTTCTTTTTAGTGTTCTCTATGTAGCCACTGCCTTTGAACTGTTTGAAAATGCCCTCCTGCAGTCAGTGCTGACCGGAGAATCATTAGCTGTGACCAAGAAGAAAGGCGACCAAGTCTTTTCAGGTTCTACTTGTAAGCAAGGTGAAATTGAAGCTGTTGTTATAGCTACTGGTCTGAACACATTCTTTGGAAAAGCAGCATACTTGGTGAATAGCACAGATGTTGTTGGACATTTTCAGCAGGTTCTCGATCATTTCTTCCTTCGCAGTTTGGTTTGACAGATCTTATTGGTGGAGTTGGATCCTTGGGAAATCGAATGAGTTATAAAATCTGCGAGACATTGTCCATGATCTCGACGCATGACATTTTTCTTTGAAATGTTTTCTTGTAGGTCCTTACATCAATTGGAAACTTCTGCATTTGCTCCATTGCTGTAGGAATGGTTCTTGAAATCATTGCTATGTTCCCGATACAACATCGCTCATACAGGATTGGAATCAACAATCTTCTCGTCCTACTGATTGGAGGGATACCCATAGCCATGCCAACTGTACTATCTGTCACACTTGCAATTGGGTCTCACAGACTTTCTCAACAGGTTCAAATCTCAGGTTCCATTTTCCTGTAGTATTTTGGAGACTTCTCTTTATTTTCTCCTGTAAATCACTAGAATAAATTGAATTGATAAGAATCCAGAATTTGCTAATTATTTATATTTTGTTGGTAAAATTTCACCTCTTTTTGTAATTTCATTCTAAAAGGGTGCCATTACCAAAAGGATGACTGCGATAGAGGAAATGGCTGGAATGGATGTCCTTTGCTGTGATAAAACAGGAACTCTTACTTTGAATCGTCTAACAGTAGATAAAAATCTTATCGAGGTACCACTACCAATACTTCTCATGTTTCTTAAATATCAAGTCCAGACATAGAAGCTAATAACAATTGTTTCGAGGTTGGTATGTTTTGTCCTTCGTTATCTTTGGAAATATGGCAATGTGAGGCAAGATCTTAAGGTTCTTATTCTTATAATCACAACTTAGTAATTCTTTCAAGCTGATTTTTCTTCTCGCTTGGACTGGAACATCACATTGTAATTCTGTAGCTAGCAAAACTAGCTAATTGAAACAGTCATATGAAATGCTCACTGCTTCTTGATACAGCAGATTCAGCATCGGCTGATTTATTTGTTTAAGATATAATTATAAAAAATCCTTCCTTTCTGTTTTGGCTCATCTTCTTTATAGTTGGTTGTAATGTGTTCTTCCCTCTCTTGCAGGTTTTTGTCGATTTCATGGACAAGGACACGATTTTGTTGCTTGCAAGCCGGGCTTCTCGGCTAGAAAATCAGGATGCTATTGATGCAGCAATTGTTAGCATGCTTGCTGATCCCAGGGAGGTTGAACATGATATTTTCTTGAAGTTCTATTTAGGTTTCTCAACTTCTTGGAAGTTTTTGACGTTCTGAAAAGACAGTTGTTATCTTCTGTAGGCGCGTGCCAACATTAAAGAAGTCCATTTCCTGCCTTTCAATCCTGTTGACAAACGTACTGCTATAACATATATTGATTCTGATGGTAAATGGTATCGTGCTAGCAAAGGAGCCCCTGAACAGGTACCAAAGATCGTGAGACTTCAGACTGGTTACTGCTTGTCATATAAAATACCTAATCTTTCTTTTTACCTTTAAGTTTTCAAAAATGGTTTACGGGATATCCAAAACACCATCGGCAATGCTACTAAGTAATACGTCTCTCTAATTTTGGAATTTCTAGGGATTTCGAGGAACTTAAGTCCTCATGTGTTTTTTCCATTACCCAAACGAATGCCACTGCTGATGCAGCTTGACCATGTTTCAGATCCTAAGCTTATGCCAATCGAAAGATCAGATTACACCAAGAGTGTATGCCATCATTGATAAATTTGCAGAAAAAGGATTGAGGTCTCTTGCAGTTGCTTATCAGGTAAGGTTTTTGTCTTCTAACCTTCTAACTTTTAAACAGGTGTTATTGCTAGCAGCAAAACATTATAATAACAAAATGTTCTTCGGATTATCTACATCACTTAATATTTGTTTCCAGGAAATTCCAGAGAAAAGCAAAGACAGTGATGGAGGGCCATGGAAGTTTTGTGGTCTTTTGCCATTGTTCGATCCTCCAAGGCATGACAGTGCTGAAACCATCCTTAGAGCCCTCAACCTTGGAGTTTGTGTTAAGATGATCACTGGTAAGTCTAATCGTCAACCACTGTACATGCCTTGGTGGCTGTTGTAATAGCAAGTTTTCTCCTGCTGACAATCACACTTCTCATTGAGAGATATGTCGCTTGGTTGATCCCGCACACACACACATACGTATCCAAACATGCAGACCTTTAATCCTTTGGAGGTATGGATGAAAAAGCTGAAGATTTTCTTGGACAAATATGTAGGTGATCAGTTGGCAATTGCAAAGGAGATGGGCAGACGTCTTGGAATGGGAACCAACATGTACCCTTCTTCCTCTCTATTAGGCCACAGCAAAGATGAGCATGCTATGGTTCTAGTTGATGACCTCATTGAAATGGCCGATGGTTTTGCTGGAGTATTTCCTGGTTCGTAATCACAAAACCCTCTTCCCAATCAAAATCATGGAATTTCAGAATTGCTCTGTTTCCTGATCATAAACTTTCGTGCCATGTTCAGAACACAAGTATGAGATTGTAAAGATTTTACAAGAAAAGAGGCACATGGTTGGAATGACGGGTGACGGTGTGAATGATGCACCCGCTCTCAAGAAAGCTGATATCGGAATAGCAGTAGCTGATGCAACTGATGCTGCAAGAAGTGCTGCTGATATAGTGCTAACTGAGCCCGGTTTAAGTGTGATTATCAGTGCTGTCTTGACCAGCAGAGCTATATTTCAGCGGATGAAGAACTATACAGTTAAGTACCAACTAATGGTTACACCACTTTCATTTTGGCTCACATATAAATATTGGCAAAAGATTTGAACTACAAAGATAACATATTACCTACGCATTAATATCTTTGTGTGAGCCATTACCTGCAAAATTAGTTTATGTACTGTATTAATTACCAATGTAAGAGATATATGCAAATTATGATTCATGAACTTGTGATGACATTCTAAACTTCTGAATTTTTTGCTCTTGTTTTACTGACTAGATGGCATGAATTTGCAGATATATGCCGTCTCAATCACCATACGTATAGTGGTAAGGGGTTCTTGATACGTGATCCAACTCTTGGTCCATTACTTAAAAAGTATTTATCTTCTCTCAGCTCTTATCTTCTTGCCACTGGTTTGTGCAGCTCTGTTTCATGCTTCTTGCACTGATATGGAAATTTGATTTCCCACCTTTCATGGTGCTGATAGTCGCAATACTCAACGACGGTACTGTATTTCAGCTTCAAGCTGTTTTTAAATTTCATTTTCGACCCTTTCAAGTCTTCTCTTTTATCTCCGAAACTTGAGGCTTAAGGAGCAAGAATTTAATCATATTTGTAAGATACTTCTCTTTTCTGTTCTTCTCTCACACTTCAGGGACCATAATGACTATTTCTAAGGATCGAGTGAGGCCATCTCCTACACCAGACAGTTGGAATCTCAACCAGATATTCGCAACGGGTATTGTCATAGGAACATATCTAGCGTTGGTCACTGTTTTCTTCTACTGGCTGGTTGTCTTCACCACTTTTTTCGAGGTATATCTTCTCGTTGCTGAAACACACACACATTTCGATTTTGCTTCCAGGAAATCTGTATTCATGACCATCAAATGCATCTTAACACTCTGCAGAATAATTTCAAGGTAAAGTCTATAGCCAAAAACAGCAAACAGGTGTCATCAGCTGTGTATCTCCAAGTAAGCATCATCAGCCAAGCTCTTATATTCGTAACCCGTAGCCAAGGCTGGTCATTTCTCGAGCGGCCCGGGACTCTCCTGATCTGTGCATTTATTCTCGCCCAACTTGTGAGACTTCTATATCCTTAACTCTATTTCCCTGTAACGTAGATAAACCATTTTTTCTTGAGATCTTCGTTGATACATACATTGCAGATAGCTACCTTAATCGCTGTCTATGCAGACATAAGCTTTGCTTACATTAGTGGTATTGGATGGGGTTGGGCCGGTGTTATATGGTTGTATTGTCTGATATTCTATATACCTCTGGATATCATTAAGTTTGTAGTCCAATACGCTTTGAGCGGTGAAGCCTGGAACCTCGTATTCGACAGAAAGGTTTGGTTCCCGAATCTTTGTATCTGCTGGTTACTTAAGATACCGTTAAATATCTTTACTTTCTCAAACATGATGCCTGGCTTTTCTTTCAGACAGCTCTCACTTGCAAGAAAGATTACAGGAGTAACAATACTCGAACCTTTTCTCAGACAAGTCTGCATGGTTTGAGTTGTGTTGAGGAGATCAGTGGTAGGCGTTTTTCCCGATCTTCTTGGATCGCTGAAAATGCTAGACGACGTGCAGAAATCGTCAGGTCGATCTTTACTTTCCAAGGATTATTGATTCTACGCTTCTCGTTTAGTTGCCTTTTAGAATGCATCTTCAGAATATAAGCTTTGTATTGATGTAGGAGCAGGCTAGGGGAGCAGCACACTGTGACTAGACATCTAGAATCATTGATAAGGCTCAAAAAAATCAACACGGAAACGATCCAATCCTCCCGTACTGTCTGAAAACACTCGATGCTGATTCTTTATACTTTCAGTTTCGAAACGTATGACTCAAGGAATGTTTTGACAAATTACTACCTTCTTTTGTCCGGCTGGCTTGCTCGATCAGTGGACAACGACGCGTTTAAAGGACTTACGAGAGAAAATAGTCGTGTCATGTAATATTTTATGTTGTTTTCCTATTGACTGTACCTGAATTTTGGCTTCAACCTCAAGAAACACAATTGTTGTATCTTTGTCCTTTATTCTAGGGCTCCAAAAACAAGAGTTGTGGCTTCAAATTTTGGATTTTCACTGCAACTTGCACGGCTACCTGTACACTTTTTTTCAGCCTATGCTGAAATATGGTTTTGATCTCTTCTAACAGGTTATTAGATATGGGCATTGGCAAGAGCTAGATGTATCTATTTTGATACCTGGGGATATAATTAGTTTAAAGCTCGAGGATATCATTCCTGCAGATGCTCGTCTTCATGAAGGAGACCCTTTGAAAATTGAGCAGGCACACGCATAAAGAAGATTTAGCACTTGGTTACATCTCTTTCCTGTTTTAGTGTTCTCTTTGTAGCCATTTAAACTGTTTGAAAATGCCCTCCTGCAGTCGGTGCTGACAAGAGAATCATTAGCTGTGACCAAGAAGAAAGGTGACGAAGCCTTTTCAGGTTCTACTTGTAAGCAAGGTGAAATTGAAGCTGTTGTTATAGCTACTGGTCTGAACACATTCTTTGGAAAAGCAGCATACTTGGTGAATAACACAGATGTTGTTAGACATATTCAGCAACTTCTCGATCATTTGTTCCTTCCCTGTTTCGCTTGACAGAATCTTATTGGTGGAGGTGAATCATTGGGAAACCAAATGAGTTCTAAAAGCTGCGGAGGCATTGTCCATGATTTCGACGCATGACATTTTTCTTTGAAATATTTTCTTGTAGGCCCTTACGTCAATTGGAAACTTCTGCATTTGCTCCATTGCTGGAGGATTGCTTCCTAAAATCATTGTTATGTTCCCTATACAACATCGCTCATACAGGATTGGAATCAACAATATTCTCATCCTACTGATTGGAGGGATACCCATAGCCATGCCAACTGTACTATCTGTCACACTTGCAATTTGGTCTCACAGACTTTCTCGGCAGGTTCAAATCTCAGGTTCCATTTTCCTGTAGTATTTTGGAGACTTCTCTTTATTTTCTCCTGTAAATCACTAGAATAAATTGAATTGATAAGAAACCAGAATTTGCTAATTATTTACAGTTTGTTGGTAAAAGTTTTACCTCTTTTCGCAATTTCATTCTAAAAGGGTGCCATTAACAAAAGGATGACTGCGATAGTGGAAATGGCTGGAATGGATCTCTTGCTGTGATAAAACAGGAAGCTTATGCCATTGCCAACTGAAAGATGAGATTGCACCAAGAGTGTACGCCATCATTGATAAATTTGCAGAAAAAGGATTGAGGTCTCTTGCAGTTGCTTATCAGGTAAGGTTTTTGTCTTCTTCCTTCTGTCTTTTAATCGGGCGGTACTGCTAGAAGCAAAACATTACAATAACAAAATGTTCTCCAGATTATCTACATCATTTAGTATTTGTTTCCAGGAAATTCCAGAGAAAAGCAAAAGCAGTCATGGAGGGCCATGGAAGTTTTGTGTTCTTTTGCCATTGATCAATCCTCCAGGGCATGACAGTGCTGAAACCATCCTTAGAGCCCTCAACCTTGGAGTTTGCGTTAAGATGATCACTGGTAATTCTAAATATCAGGCACTGTAAGAAGATTCCTTTTGGAATCAAATTCTATCTCCAGCATTGGCGAGAAAGTGACTCGGTGGCTATTGTAACAGCAAGTTTTCTCCCACACACGTAGTCAAACATGCAGACCTTAATTCCTTGGAGGTATGGATGAGAAAGCTTAAGATTTGTTTGCTCAAATATGTAGGGATGAGGACCAACAGGTATCCCTCTTCCTCTTTATTAGGCCACAACAGAGATTAGCATGATATGGCTCTAGTTGATGAGCTCATTGAAATTGCAGAGGGTTTTGCTGGAGTAATTCCCGGTTTGCAATCACAAAACCTTCTTCCCAGTCGAAATCATGGACTTTCAGGATTGCTCTGTTTTCCGATCATAAACTATCGTGCCATGTTCAGAACACAAGTACAAGATTGTAAAGTTTTTAATGATGCACCTGCTCTCAAGAAAGTAGATATCGGAATAGCAGTGGCTGATTCAACTGATGTTGCAAGAAGTGCTGCTGATATAGTGTTAACTGAGCCCGGTTTAAGTGTGATTATCAGTGCTGTCTTGACCAGCAGGGCTATATATATTTCAGAGGATGAAGAACTATACAGTTAAGTACTAAACTAATGGTTACACATTCATACCAAAAAAAAAAAAAAAAAAAAAAAAACTAATGGTTACACCACTTTCATTCTTGCTCCCATACAAATATTAGCCAGAGATTTGAACTACAGTGACAACATATTACCTAGGCATTGATTTCTGTGTGAGCCATTACCTGCAAATAAACTTATTCACCGTATTAATTACAGATATAAGAGATATATGCAAATTATGATTCATGAACTTGTGATTTCATTCTAAACTTCTGATTTTTTTTTTCTTGTTTTACTGACTAGCTGGCTTGAATTTGCAGATATATGCCGTCTCAATCCCCATACGTATAGTGGTAAGGGGTTTTTGATACGTGATCCAACTCTTGTGCCCATTAATTTAAAAATATTTATCTTCTCTCAGCTTTTATCTTCTTACCACTGGTTTGTGCAGCTGTATTTGATGCTTCTTTCACTGATATGGAAATTTGATTTCCCACCTTCCGTGGTCCTGATAGTCACAGTACTCAACGAACGATGGAAATGTATTTCAGCTTCAAGCTGTATCTAAATTGCATTTTTTACCCTTTCAAGTCTTCCCCTTCATCTCTGAAAGGCTTAAGGAGCAAGAATTTAATCATTCGTAAGAGACATCTCTTTTCTGTTCTTCTCTCACTTCAGGGACTATAATGACTATTTCTAAAGATCGAGTGAGGCCATCTCCTACACCAGACAGTTGGAATCTCAACCAGATATTCGCGACGGGTATTGTCATAGGAACATATCCAGTTTTGGTCACTGTTTTCTTCTACTGGGTAGTTGTCTTCACCACCTTCTTCGAGGTATATTCGTCATTGCTGAAATATATACATATATATATATATATATAAACAAATATGTATGTGTGTTATATCGATTTTGCTTCCAGAAAATCTGTATTCATGACCATCAAATGCATCTTATTCTCGCCCAGCTCGTGAGACTTCTGAATCCTTAACTCTATTTCCCGGTAACGTAAATAAACCTTATTTTTTCTGAGATCTTCATTGTTACATATATTGCAGATGGCTACTTTAATCCCTGTCTATGCAAACATAATCTTTGCTTGCATTAGTGGCACTGGATGGGGTTGGGCTGTCTGATATTCTGCATACCTATGGGTATCATTAAGTTTGTGGTCCATCGCCTTGAGGAGTGAGGCCTGGAACCTCGTATTTCGACCGAAAGTTTCAGTGCCCGTATCTTTATCTGTTGTTACCCGAGATACGGATAAATATCTTTACATTCTAAAACATGATGCCCGGCTTTTCTTTAAGCCAGCTCTCTCTTGCAAGAAAAATTATAAGAATAACAAAACTCAGATCCTCTCTCGGACATGTATGCATGATTTTAGTTGTGTTGAGGAGTTCGGTGGTAGGCATTGCTCCCGATCTTCTTGGATCGCTGAAAATGCTAAACGGCGTGCGGAAATCATCAGGTCCGTCCTTCCTTTCCTCAGATTCTTGATTCTATGCTTCTATTTTAGTTGCTTTTTAGGATGCATCTTCAGAATATAAGCTTTGTATTGATGTATGAGAGGGCTAGGGGAGCAGCACCCTGCGATTAGACTTCTAGGATCACTGATATGGCTAAAACAACCGACACGAAGACAATCCAATCCTCCCGCATTGACTAAACAATTCCGAAGCTGATCCTTCATACTTTGGAAATATGGAAATTTGGAACAATCTTGAGAAAGACAGGAACTTAAGGTTCTTATATCACAGCTTAGATGCACATTTATCTTTTCCAATGTATGCCTAGGCAATTACTTCTTGCAAGCTGATTTTCCTTCTCGTTTGGAATGGAACAACACATTGCTTATTCTGTAGCTAGCAAAACTAGCTAACTAAAACAGTCATATAAAGTGCCTACTTCTTGATACTGCAGATACAGCATGGGCTGACTCATTGTTTAAGAAATAATTACAAAGAATCCTTCGTGTCTGTTTTAGTTCATCTTCTTTATAGTTGATAGTGTTGTGTTCTTCCATGTCATGCAAGTTTTTGTCGATTTCATGGGCAAGGACACAATTTTGTTTCTTGCAAGCCGGGCTTCTTGGCTAGAAAATCAGGATGCTATTGATGCAGCAATTGTTAGCATGCTCGCTGATCCCAGGGAGGTAGAAGCCCATTTCCTGCCATTGATTCCTGTCAACACACGTACTGCAATAACATGACTGTGATGGTAAATGGTATCGTGCTAGCAAGGGAGCCGCTGAACAGGTTCCAAAGATTGCGAGACTTTAGGCTTAGATTATATAAAATACCTAATATTTCCCTTTCACCATGAATATTTTCATTATGGGTCACAGGATATTCGAAATATCATCGATGATGCTACTAAATAACTCTGTCTAATTGTGGAGTTTCTAGAGACATCAAGAACTTGAGTTCTCGTTTTTTTTTCTTTTTCCATAGTCTTACCCCTGCTTTTTTATGAAGAGAGGTTGATTCGAACCCACGATTTCAGACCCCACGACAAGTGAGCTTAATGTTGAGCTAAGTCGGTCCTTCCCTAGCATTCCCAACTCGAACTGGGTTGGTCCTTTATAACCCAAGTGAATGACATTGCTGATGCAGCTTGACCATGTTTCAGATCCTAAGCTTGTGCCAACCGAAACATGAGATTGCTCCAAAAGTATGCCATTGTTTATAAATTTGCAGTATGCATTGTAACAAGGGTCAAATTTTGTCTCCAGCGATGACGAGAAAGTGACTCGGTGGTTGTTGTAATAGCAAGTTTTCTTCTGTTGACAATCGCACCCATCACTGAGAGCTATGTCGCTTGCTTGATCCAACACACACACATGCGTATGCAGACCTTAATCCCTTGGAGGTATGGATGAGAAAGCTTAAGATCTGCTTGCACAAATATGTAGGTTGGCAATTGCAAGGCACATGGGCAGACGCCTTGGGATGGGAACGAACATGTATCCCCCTTGCTCTTTGTTAGGCTGGAGTATTTCCTGGTTTGCACAATCGCAAAACCCTCTTCACATTGAATCATGGAGTTTCAGATTTGCTTCTGGTTTCTGATCATGGACTTTTGGGCCATTTCAGAACACAAGTATGAGATTGTAAAGATCTTACAAGAAAAGAAGGACATGGTTGGAATGTCGGGAGAAGGTGTGAATGGTGCACCCGCTCTCAAGAAAGCAGACATGGGGATAGCTGTGGCAGAGGGAACTGAGTGATGCTGCTGATAAAGTGTTAACCGAGCTTGGTTTAAGTGTGGTTAATGATTGTCATGACCAGCAGTGCCATATTTCAGCGGATGGAGAACTATACAGTTTAAGTACTAAACGCATGGTTACACCATTTTCATTTTGGTCAATTACTTGAAAAAGTATTCATCTTCCTAGGCTCTTTTTCTTGCCACTGATGACTGATTTGCGCAGCTTTGTTTGATGCTTCTTGCACTGATACAGAAATTTGATTTCCCACCTTTCATGGTCCTGTCCTGATTGATAATCGCAGTACTCAACAACACTGCAGACTAATTTCCAGGGGTGGCCATTTCGGTTATTAACCGAATAACCGAACCGAACCGAAGTTATTTGTTTAATAACCGAACGGTTGAGGAAGTTGAATAACCTTTCGGGTTCGGTTCGGTTAATAACCGAATAACATCGGTTAACCGAACGGTTATTAGGGTTTTTATAATATTTTATTTTTACCCTTATCACTATTAGTATTATTTTTTTGTAGTTCATTTGTACCTTATGTGTTTCATCTAATAAACCATAAAATTTAATATTTTTAACTTTTAATCTAATTATTGAAGTTTTTTTAGATTTTTTTGTAACTTTTTCGGAGAATTAATTATTTTATGGATTTATTTGGATATATATTTTGAAGTTTGTATATGATTAATATTCTTTTTTTTAAAAAAATATATCATAACCGAACCGAATCGATCTAAAACCGAACCGAATAAACCGAAAAATTTAACCGTTTGGTTATAATTTATTATGCAAAAACCGAACTAAACTAAACCGAAACCGAACTGAACCGAATAAATCTATATAACCGTTTGGGTATATGATTTTTTTATAACCGAAATAACCGAACCCGAAATAATCGAACCGAAACCCGAAATGGCCACCACTGCTAATTTCCACGTAAAGTCGAAAACAGCAAACAAGTCTCACCTTTCATGGTTAAGAGAGTTTTTAATTGAATGAAATCACTAAACCTTACCCAAAAAAAATGAATCTTAATGGGAAAAAAAAACCATTTGGTATTGGTTTAAATTAATCCAACCCATTAATTTTGGGATGAAATGGGGGTGAGTTGCACATCTTATCTTTTTTTACCTGATTCCGAAAATTAGGGAGACATCTGGTACCATAGTTGTTCTCCCGGACTTTCATTCCAACTATAGAGGAACAGTTCAGAAACTTTAATTTTACAGACACTATCACAGTCCAAGACAATGTCGGGTTAGTAATCGTATATCTGGAAAGGATCGGAGATACTACATAATACACTATATCATACACATGAATGAATGAATGAATGAATGTGAATCCAATAAACAAAACTTTTCCATTCAGAGATTTTCTCACCAAGCAATCCGATGTCAATCAATGGCGTCGCTTATTCATCTTCTGCTATAAAGTTAGGATCTTCACCTTGGCAGAGGTGCTCGTCGCATATAGAGGAAGTTTTTCAGCCTTTCCTCAACCGAAGGATATCCTCTGTGAAGGTCGATCCCGAGGCTCCTATAAAGACTCTTGACATTGCGCATATCGTCTTGTCCAACATCGCTTCCACCTACGCACGTTACCAAAAACCCGAGTAAAGAAAGTTAACACACAGTCTTATATGAATGTTTCCTTTGCATTTTTCCACACCTTGTATAATACGTCTAGTCGTGACTTTTAGGGTAAATTTGGTAAGATTAGAACACTTATTTGCCCTCTCCCGGACAAAAAAATTTACAACCCAATTGGATGTATTAGACAATAGCTACGACTAGATCCCAATCCATCAAGTAACCAGAAATTGAAAAGATCCTAATTTCACCAGATGCAATTTTGCTAAAAAGATGCCAAAAGTGTACTAGAATGGAACTCCGACGAAACAAACACTGTCTCTGGTGATTTTTCTTTTTGTAATTCAAGGTGAAAATGTGGATGTTTTGTTTTTTGTGTTTTCGCCTGTAAAATCCCCCTAAAAAGGCCAAAGAGAAGCGGTAACATTCTTACCTGAGAGTCATCTTCTATACCCTGTCTATACAACAAAGCATCCCACTTTTCAGCTGAATTACGAGGTGGGCGTTTGACAAGTGGCACGACATTTCCGTCCACGAAGATGAGTGACTGAAGCAGGCTCGTTTCACTTTCTGCAGCATCTGTAGAAAAATAGATGACAGGTGCATTTGCCTTTTCAACTATCCGAGTTATGCAGTCTGCTGCTCCTGCTTGTGGGATTGGATAAAAAGCAACTTGGCGTTTTTGCATTGCTGAAAAAAAAAAGTCGGTTGATAGGTTTGTAATAGAACCTTGTATAGATAATAGAGATTTGTATTTCAAAAGGAATCCAGAGGAATACAAATACCAAGTTTACATAGAGGAACACCACTCTCTTCTCTACTTCACTCTTAAATAAAAACCAACATACCCATCTAAAAGAGAAAACGTAAATATATATAGCAACCATGCCTCAACAGAATTTGTTGAGGTGGCATTTGATTCCCTTCCCCTGCATAACAACCTCTGCACCCCCTACGTGTTGGTAACCAAATATCCTAGGTAATCATTGTTGCTCTGCCACCTGTCTCCTGGTTCCCTTCTGCAGCAACGGTTTTCCCAGTCTTTTCCATCGAGGTTTCTTCCTTTCCTTGCTCTGCAACTCCTTCACCCATGGCTTCCCTTCTCTTCCTCTTGTTCCTTCTGTTGTATACATGCAGTGGTTTATCAACACCCCCCCCTTGGAGACGCAGCTTGTCCCCAAGCTGAAACAACGGAAATTGCTCGGTGAAGGTCTCGGCCAGCTCCCATGTTGCCTCATGTGATGTAGACCCCTCCATGAAATTAATACCTCCAGACTTCCCTGGTCATTATAGCGAGAATCCAACAAGGAATCTGGTTCCAAAATCAGCTCCAATTCCGGCGACAACTCCTTCGGCAGCTCCATCGGCTGAGACACACTCCCCACTGCCTTCTTGAGTTGCGAAATATGGAAACCTGGATGAATACGAGCTTCCGCCGGCAATCTGATCTTATAAGCGGCAGGTCCAATGCACTCCAGAACTTCATACGGTCCATAAAAACGTGCTACCAACTTCTGAAAACGACGTTTGGCCATAGAATGTTGGCGATACGGTCGCAGCTTGAGAAAAACCCAATCGTCTATAGCCAACTCCACATCACGGCGAGATAAATCAGCATATTTCTTCATCCGTTGTTGTGCCCGAGCCAAATTCTGACGTATCTCCACAATCATATTATCCCTTTCCAACAACGCTGTTTCCAACTCGAAATTCACTGTGGATCCCTTTTCAAAATGGACCAGAGATGGTGGGTCTCTGCCATAAACCACCTGAAAAGGGCATGTCTTGAGGGCCGTATGATAAGACATATTGAACCAAAACTCGACCCATGGCAGAAATTTGGCCCAAGACCGAGGATGCCCGCAAGCGAAACATCGCAAATACGTTTCAAGACAACGGTTGACCACCTCTGATTGTCCATCGGTCTGTGGGTGGAAGGCGGTACTATATTTCAGCCGAGTCCCTGCCAACCGAAATAATTCAGTCCAAAAATGACTGAGAAATATGTGGTCTCTATCCGAAACTATGGAGCGGGGAAACCCATGCAGGCGTACGATTTCCCGAACAAATAATTCAGCCACTTGAACCGCAGTAAACGGATGACGCAATCCCATGAAGTGACTAAATTTACTCAACCTGTCCACCACTACCAAGATAGTATCAAAACCCGCCGATCTTGGTAATCCCTCGATAAAATCCATCGAGATGTCTTCCCATATGCGAACCGGAATAGGAAGAGGCTGCAACACCCCTGCTGGAGACAAGGTGGAATACTTATTCTGCTGGCATACCACACATTGGGCGACATATTGCTGAATTTGGGCCTTCATGCCCCGCAATAAAAAACAGCTTGAACCCGTTTCATAGTCTTCAGCAACCCAGAATGCCCACCCATGGGGCTGTCATGGAACTCCCGTAGAATAATAGGAATCATCGCAGATTGTGACGGAATAACAAAGCGTTCGTTGAATAACAACGTACCTTGACAAAGGTGATAACCACGGGGAACCTCTTGTTGTGCTCGCAGTTTTGCCAATATCGCAGAGAGCACCAGATCAGCCTCCACCTCTCGCTGTAGCTGTTCCATTTCAATCACACTAGGAATGGTTAGAGCTGACAGAACAGTAACTGATGAGAAACTCGGTGATGTCGGTATGCGAGATAATCCATCTGTAGCCTTGTTAAGGTTCCCTGGTTTGTATACAATCTCGAAATCGTAGCCCAATAGCTTGGATAACCATTTCTGATACTCCAAGTTAATCTCCCGCTGATTCAAAAGATACTTCAGCGCCCTCTGATCCGTATGAACCACAAACCTGCGGCCCAACAAGTAGTGTCGCCATCATTGAACAGCCAGTACCACCGCCATCAGCTCTCGTTCATACACTGGTTTCACCTGATCACGGCTGGACAATCCATGACTGTAATACGCAATTGGCCGATTTTTCTGCATTAACACCGCCCCAATGCCGAACCCCGAAGCATCGGCATCTACTACGAACGTGTCCGAGAAATCGGGCAAGATCAGAACCGGAGTTGACATCATGGCAGCCTTTAGAGTGTCGAAGGCAGCAGCCTCCACATCTGTCCAATGGAAACTGTCCTTCTTCAATAACTGTGTGAGAAGTCGGGCCAACATGTTGTAATTCCGAACAAAGCACCTGTAGTATCCCGTAAGGCCCAAGAACCCTCGAAGTGCTTTAACCGACGATGGATAAGGCGAGAGTCGCATTGCTTCAGTCTTAGAAGGATCAGTGCGAACCCCCTGCTGTGAAATTACATGGCCCAAGTACTCAATCTTATCCTTGCCAAAGAGACACTTCTTCATATTTGCAAATAGTTGATGCTTCTCCAAAACTGTCAGCACCGCCTTCAAATGTTTGATGCGTTCAGCTGCCGACGATTCCCTTCCCCGGAAGAGATGATTCATCATTGCTTGGAAGGTTGCCGGAGCGTTGGTCAGGCCGAACGGCATTACGAGGAATTCGTAATGGCCGTCATGTGTCCTAAACGCAGTCTTATGAACATCATCCATTCGCATCCTTATTTGATGATATCCCGAGCGGAGGTCAAGCTTAGAAAAGATAGTCACGCCAAATAATTCGTCCAGCAACTGATCAATCATAGGGATTGGAAATTTATCCGGCACCGTCACTCGATTCAATGCCCTGTAGTCGACACAGAACCTCCAGCTACCATCTTTTTTCTTAACCAGCAACACAGGGCTAGAGAATGGACTTGTACTCGGCTGAATAATGCCAGCCTGTAACATTTCCTTAACCATCCGTTCGATCTCTTCTTTATGGGCATGCGGGTACCGAAAGGGCCTGACACTAACAGGACCGGCACCTGGCTGCAAGGAAATGGAATGTTCTCGACCTCGAGATGGCGGCAGACCAGAGGGCTCAACAAATACCCCGCTAAACTCTTCCAAAATCTGGGCCAGAATACTCGGTGTCTCCCCAGGCTCTGCCATAGAACACAGCGCACTGAACTCCACCATATAGCTCACTTCACTTGCCGGAATAGTTTTAATCAAAGACTTAAAAGTAACGAGGGAATTATGTAGGTGAGGGTCGCCTGTAAGAGTCACCTGAGTCGATCCCGTTGTGAACTTCATTACCAGTTTCTCAAAATTCATCTGAATATTACCCAAGGTCCGTAACCATTGAACCCTGAGGATGACGTCGGCGCTTCCAAGCTCTAAGGGCAGAAAGTCAGCGAGAATCTCCAGATGATGCATCGTCAACATCAATGCCCGACAAATCCCTGTTGTTCGAATAGTTACCCCGGTGTCGAGTGCAACACCATACCCCGACGTCGATGACGGCTGCAAGCGCAGTTTATCCAGAACATCCAATGAGATGAAATTATGGGTTGCCCCGCAATCTATCATCACCACCACTGCTTGGCCACGAATTGAACCTCGCACTTTCAGGGTTGACGGTGACGTGATGCCCACTGCGGAGTTGAGGGAAAGCTCCGCCGGTTCCTTCGGCTCCGCCGGTGTTTCGGAATCTGCGTCCGGAACATCGTCTTCCGGCAACAAAAATTCGCTGTCCTCTTTCACCACTATAACCTGAAGCTCCCGATCTTTGCATTTATGGCCGAAAAAGTAACGCTCGTCACATCTGAAGCAAACCCCTCTCCTCCTTTTTTCGTCGAGATCTGTATCGGAGATGCGGCGGACCCCTGAAGATTTTATTCCAGAAGGTAATGGAGTTGGGCTTGTAGCAGATGGGCCTGATGGAGAAAGCCCAGTGGAGTCAACCCTTCTAGTGAAGCCTGTACGTTGTGGCCCACCAGATCCACCAGCTGGCAAAGTGATCGTGCGAAAGGGATTCGCCGCCTACGACTGTTGATGCTTGAAGCCGCGATGGTCCCCCGATTTCCCAGCAAAGAACCCCATCGGAGAACTATCTAGTTTCAGGGCGAGCGCCATGGTACGCTCGAGACCCGGAGGCTCCAAAACTTCCACCATGTTTCGGATGTCCGCCCACAACCCATTTTTGAAGGCGCACTCGAGAACATCCACATCAACGTGCGTGAGTTGACCCAACAATTCCTCAAACCTGCGCACATAATCCAAGACCGAACCCACTTGTTTCAGAGAAAACAACCGAGCTTTAGCCGATCTCGCGATCTGCACATCAAATCGCTCCAACAATCGCTGTTTGAAATCTGGCCAGTCGACAAATGGTCGATTGTTGTGCTGCCATTCATGCTAGTGAAGCACTTCCCCATCGATGCTTAGTGTCGCGTATCGAAGTTTATCAGGATCACTGATACCTCCGAACCGAAAATAGCGTTCAGCTCTGACAATCCAACCTGCAACGTTGTCACCCTCGAAAATCGGCATTTCAATTTTTTGTAAAGTGAAATCGTTACCCGGAGGTTGCAGAAGCAACGGTGCCTCATCAGGGACAACTTCCAGATTCTGAGCAACAGTGGGTAACCGAGCCACCGGAACCGACGAACCTGGGACGTCGATCGGGGTCTTGCCTCGAGAGTCCGGAGACGTCTGAGCACAAGTTGACTGGTCCCCTGAGAATGGTACGGATGGACGTTTATCAGGGGGGATGCGTTGGTCAAGCAAGGTCTGCATCATCTGCTTCAACACCTCCATACGACCCATCTTCTTCTGGACGACGGAAACCTGACCTTGCATCACACCTGTGGCTGACGCGAATCGGTCCTGCATCGCTCCCATGGCAGACTCGAATTTTCCTAGTTTAGAGTTCACCAAATCTTCCAACTGTTCGATACGATTGTCTTTCGGCGGCATGGTAGGATCGATATGATGCTCTGATACCACTTTTAATAGAACCTTGTATAGATAATAGAGATTTGTATTTCAAAAGGAACCCAGAGAAATACAAATACCAAGTTTACATAGAGGAACACCACTCTCTTCTCTACTTCACTCTTAAATAAAAACCAACATACCCATCTAAAAGAGAAAACGTAAATATATATAGCAACCATGCCTCAACAGAATTTGATGAGGTGGCATTTGATTCCCTTCCCCTGCATAACAACCTCTGCACCCCCTACGTGTTGGTAACCAAATATCCTAGGTAATCATTGTTGCTCTACCACCTGTCTCCTGGTTCTCTTCTGCAGCAACGGTTTTCCCAGTCTTTTCCATCGAGGTTTCTTCCTTTCCTTGCTCTGCAACTCCTTCACCCATGGCTTCCCTTCTCTTCCTCTTGTTCCTTCTGCTGTATACACGCAGTGGTTTATCAGTTTGTCAGACTTCATTTTGATACAGACGCAATATTCAAATACATTAGATAACCAAACATACATGTGTGAGGAACTAATAACCTGACCGTATCTTGATCGCAACATTGACCAATATTGCTATGATCTAGCGCCTAAGCAATGCTACATAATGGATACATATACACTCACATTCAAGAACCAGATCCAAATGCTGTTTGGATGTCAGAATCTGTGGAGAATGAGCTACAAATATTCTATTGCCATAGAACTCTTTGATCATAGCTATGTTCTCAGGGAACTATAAGACAAAAATATTCTACTACAAGTATAACATCATAGCTATAACCGAGTATAACACAATGTTCGGTCCATGAAATTTGAACAAACTAGTTCCGAGTATATACCTGTACTATTCCATTCCCAGATATAATGGTAAAAGTTCCATACTTTAAACCAGATATGTGATTGAAGAAAACGTACCAGAACTTCAGGAACCCATGTCTCCGGAAATGGACAGCAATAAAGTTTTTCCCCAAGAAAGTCTGAATGAACCGTTGAGCCGTCACCAAAATGAGTCTACTCGATTTGATAAGTGTCTTGCACTTCGTCTTCATCAAACAAACTTTTCCACTACCTCTTGAGAAGTCCTCTTCGTCGGCTTCTTTATATCTTCACTCCAAGGTGGCTCAAGCTTCCCTCCAATGGAAACCCCCAATCCCTTCAGCTTCTTGATGTGATCCTCGTCCACATAGCAAGGCTGTGACAATGAGAAGTAGCAAATGAACTTTCTGTTTCCAGCAATCTTCTTCTTCTCCTTCTCCATGAACTGATCGAAAGAAATGACAACATTTCTTCCCAAGCAAGTATTGATGCTATCCACGTTTATCACTCTATCATACTGATAATCAAACTTAGGGCTCGGGATCACCAGAACTCGACCCAGAAGTGCGGCGAAGAAGATATGTTTCTCTAGGCAAATCAAATGATTGCTCATTTGGCCCGATAGACAGATTGCAAAGAGATACTTGTCCGGTCGCGGGTTCCATTCAATCGTTCTCCGCTCGGACAATTTCTGATCAACCTTTCTACATCTGTCGTACTTGTAATAACCCATCAGATCACCGGAACTTCCGCCGTCATGGGAGTAATTCCCGGTCCTGTGCGGTGACACAAGCGCCTCCTGAATCTCCTTATTCAACGAAATATGCTTTGCAACCGCAGATTTCACATCCTCAATCGCCACAGACGATCCGAAACCAGAAGAACCAATCGCATTCGAGGAATTATTATTGGTAGTTCTATCAAGGGAATGATCAACCAACGTACTATTCCAGAGGGAGACAAGCGCGAACTGTTGCTGTCTCAAGAGATACAGAGCACGGGCTGGACTCGACATCGGATCCAACTTAAGCCCCGAGGGATCCGCCGAGAAGAATCCACGAGTATCGATGAACAAGAACACGAGAACGAGGACGACAGTTAGAGAAGCACCAAGAACGATGTACCGCATGTCGAGCGAGATCTTCCACCGGTGTCGTACACGCGACACAATGTCCTCAATCTGGAACGCAGATCTCTGACTCCCGGCAGCGGTCGGAAGCCGCTCATCGTGGCGGCGGCGATCCCTGGTATCGTTCTGTGGGATCAAATGGTGGTGACCGTCTTCGTCGTCCAGGGGGTTCAGATCCATAAGACAGTGAGTGAATTTGGTCAGACAAGAGTTGCACTCTACAAATTTATAAGGAAAGAAAATAGAGTAAATCATGAAATTATGAAGAGAGATTAATGAATATAATAAGGATTATTGATTAACCCGGTATAAGATGTTCCCGGTTTAATGTGTGAGGAGAGATTATAGAACCGGTTTAATGTTGAAATTAATAATCGGTTTAGGACAAGTAGATTGGCGATCCAAAAGGACGATGAGCCCTTATATATAAGATTTGAAGTCGGGCTTCATTTTTTGGTAATTCATATGATTCGGACATTTGAATTTTTGGGACGAATTTGAATGGGTTTAAAGCTTTCGAAATGGAACCTCGATTATCTTTTTCTTTTAGCTTTGTGGAAAAGAATTAAATATCCTACCATATAATTATGAAATTACACCAAGATAATATTTGATGGTGGATCTTGACAAATTTTGTCGGGTAAATACTCGATTTCGGGTGATTATGAAAAAAAAAGTTATATATATATATACGACAACTACGGAAGTAAAGTTGAAAGCCTCTGAGAAAAGGGGAAAAGGGCAAGAACATGCAAAATCAGTTTTGGGCCATATTTTATTTACTTAGCTAATTTGGGCTTTTATTAGGAAATACAATTGGGCTTCATTAAGGGCCCATGTCAATAAGACGACCTAGTTTTGTCAATGTCCTTTTTCCGTCGTTTTCTTTTCTCTGCTGAACATTTTATCGGGAAAGTGACGGAAAAAAAAAAGAAAAAAAAAATCAAATGTGGCGGAGATCAGCCTCGTTCATCCTCGACGGGCAACGAAGCTCGAATTCACCTCCCATGGAAAACCCTAACCCTAATCCTGACGCCATCTCGGCCTACTATCAGACGCGCGCGGAGCACCACGGCGTCATCACCTGCGACTGGTTGGCCCAAGCTCAGGCCGCCGTCGGCGGCGCAGACCAGCAGCAGACCGTCTCCTCCGCTACCGCTGCCGCTTCCTCCGGCGTGGGAACCGGTGAATCGTTCGTCGTGATCGACGAGTTCAACAACTGGCGAAAGCAGCCGGATCTGGCGGAGGCCATCGCGGCTATTCGTGCGTTAGCGGCAGTATTCGCGCCAGCGAGGCGATGACTATGATGGAGCTTGAGATTGAGCTAAAAAAGGCCTCCGATACACTGAGAGTGAGTGTCTCTCTCATGTACATTTGAATTTCTTTCCATTTCATCGATTTAGCTTTCCAAGAACATGGGCTTTCAATTCAATATCTCTGTGGATAGTTCTGTATGGGAAGAAAATTGATATCGTCAATGTATTCGATCTGTATAAACTGTCTGCTTTCAGAGCTTGTAATGTTTGTGTTGTTCAATTTGCTAGTCATGGGACAAAACATCAATCTCCTTAACTGCGGGATTTGATCTGTTTATCAGATATGTGACGAGAACATCTGCTTTAGAATACGAGGATTTCAATTCAGCTAAGTCTTGTCTGCTTGAGCGTGCAGAGAAATTCGGGGAAATATCATTCAAGGTACATAACTGGTGATAGTGCTGAGTTGATATTCCCATTTTCCCAAAGATACCAAATCGTAAGATCAAATCGCAGCCACGAAGGATTATTGCAATGCTTAGTCAAGATTTTATATTCGATGATTGTACAATTTTGGTTCATGGATTCTCTAGAGTTGTTCTTGAAGTTCTAAAGAACAACAAACTCTTTCGAGTTTTCTGCACAGGTTCTGTCTCGAAATGCCCTTTTATGTTGTTCAACACGTTCTTACTATCTTTGGTATATCTTGTTCGCATTGTCTTTTCCATAACCCCCTTGGAAACTGCCGAACTCTTTTTTTTGCCAAATTCTACAGAAAACCCCAAACCACCATTGTTGTATATGCATTTACGTCAGTCTTGTACATTTCCGCCATTGCCCTTCCTCTCATAAACTGGCATTTTTATCTTTGCGTTTAACCTTTAAACCTTTCAAAACAGCTCTTGTTTTGCGAGGCCACTCACTCTAGGTTTCATCGTTCAAAGAATTGCAGAGGGAAGGCCTGACGGGACCGGAGTTCTGCTATCCAACGAGCTAGCAAAGCTCGATGTCCCTGTGAGACTGCTTTTGAATACCGCCGTGGCATATAGCATGGACGAGGTAGACATGATATTCGTCGGGGCTGATGCAGTCATAGAGAGCGGCGGCATAATCAACATGATGGGAACTTACCAGATCGCACTCGTTGCATACAGTATGAACAAACCTGTCTATGTAGCCGCAAAAGTTACAAGGTAAGCAAGAATTTTTCATTCGGTAAACCCACGGGTACCCATCTGAGACGGGTACCTGGAATGTGGGTATTCAGTAGTGAACGAGGCCGAGTACGAGTAGGATGAGAATAGGAACCCGGACCGCAGGTTTGGTTTTGCCATCATGTGACGGTTGCTGGTATCCATCAACATGCAAAATGACGTTTATACCCCCAGAATTTTAGGGTAGTTACAGTTATATCTAGGTTTATTTTGTACAAAATTACCACTATAGAATGATGGTCAACTCGGTCGGCAAAAATTTGTATGTTTTCTCGGGTTGGGATGATATCTGACCCGGGGGTACCCGAGTCTGGTGAAGCTGAGGCCGAGATACTTCGGCCATAAACCACGTGGAGGCAAGGCCGAAGCCCCAGTACCTCCAAAAACTCGGGTACCCAACTCGCTCGCACCCCTACATTCAGATACCAGAATCTGATACGCGGATATGATTACAAGATTCCGAGGTTATGTAATGTTGCAGTTTGGGAGGCTTTACCCGTTGGACCAGAAGGATATGGCGCCGGCGTTGTGGCCGATAAGAGTTTGGAGTGAAGATTCCGGGGAAAGTTGAGGTGGAAACGTCGGCAAGAGATTATACGCCGCCGCAGTACTTGACGCTGCTCTTCACAGATTTGGGAGTTCTGTCTCCTTCTGTTGTCAGCGATGAGCTCATTCAGCTCTACCTCTGACCTCTTCTTGTCTTGTAAGAATTCTCTCCCCCGTTTTCTCTTGTTTCTTTTTGGCCTAAACCACCATTTCTTTTGTTAATTGATATTTAAAAAAGAAAGAAATACAAACCCTGTTTTTTTTTTTTTCACGAAACAATGGTGTTTAGGAAGCCCTACACGTTTGGATTTACACGTGTGCGAAGTTAAAATTAATTAATGATATATTTACTTGCCCAAACAATCTGCCAAACGAAATAAAAAGTCCAGAAAACGAACAATCTGTCCGTTTTTGTTGATGCTCAATGTGTGAATAAATATAATGCATGGGAAATTTTATTTTATAAGATATAAAAGTGAGAAATTTTGTTACTAGTGGGAGTGCATTTATTGCGAGGAAAGAAACTCAAAATGGACCATACGATACCACCATAATCGTATCGTGTTGATAAAATGGTCCTGGAGAAATATGTTCATTTTTTTGGTAATATATATTATATTTTTATAGATCGAGAATTTATTTTTGTCCCCAAACGGATATCTGTTCATGTCACTATTTAATATGTTTCACAAGTGGCGAAGGGATTTATTTTGGTTATATATACATATATATATGTGTGTGTGTGTATGTGTGTGTGTGGGGGGGGTATTAGATTTAAAACATTTGCTATCAAGATATTAATATAACAAAAACCAAAATTATTAATTTGGTTTTATTAAGAGATATACATAATATTAAAATTTACTTATTTTTTATAAATTGATTTTAAATATTTAAAGCTAACATTAGTCATATTTAAATTGTATTGTATATATGTATGGGTAGATGGTGTGCCAAAATCATATTAACCATATGAGTGGAATAAATGTATGCTATTGGTAGGAATATCACTCACTTGAAAAAACATGGATTTATCTATACTTAATAATTATGAATCGTATTCATGAAAATTTTAATTCCTTCTCAAATTTGAATGAAATAGAATAATACATACATATAACTATATCTTTACTCAATTTATTCTAGATATCGATTGATTACAGATTTTTAAAATTAAATTAATTGAATTGGAATATATGAAAATAAACATAAAATTGAATTATTTTGTAGGTATATATATATATATTTTTTATAAAAGTACGTCAAACTCTAATATATATAAGTTTACTAAAAATATTTAAAATAAAAATCTAAAAAAATAAACAAAATATAATGGGCATCTAAAGTATTCATCCACTGAAAACGTTAAGGAATTTGTCTTCCTAGAGTCGTGCGAGGTCAAAACCTAATCTACATTTATCTTCAAAGGAAAGGAAGTACATGTTCTTTTTTTGTTTTCGATTTTCATTTTCATGATAAATGGAATAAAGTAGAAAAAGGTTATTAGCTGTTGACTAATTTGTTCGCAAATATAATATTTTGTGGTTTTTGGCGATTGTAATATTTTTTTTTTCGTTTTACTATAGTATAATCAGAGGCAATTATTCAAAATCTGAGAAAATGAATATAAAATTTTCTCCAATATTTTAAAATTTTAGAAAAAAAAAAGAAAAGAAAATATGTTTGTATTATAAACAATCTCAAAAGAAAGAAAAAACTCATATGAATATTGGTTTTTCAATTGACAAATGTATTAAATTGGGTAAAAATATTTTGAAAAAAAAAATCTTAGTTATTGGGTCTGACAAATTATTAAATAATTTATGTCAAAGGAAATATTTAATAATAATAAAATAATTGTAGCACTAATAATAGATATGTCATATGAACATCTATTTTGATAAGTTGTTTATATAGTAATATCACTATCTATTAATTAATCAATTAAATTCGCAGCAATCTACAATTGGCAACAGTGATAACAATTTACAAGACAAATAGTAGAATCTTCTTCAATCACAAACAAATATTGTCAAAAATATTTATAATCACAATGGAAAATACAACTATAAAATCATATTAGAAATATTCCCTCGCCCGTTTTATAAATCTTGATGTTTTAACTTTTTTTGCAATTTAAAAAAAAAAAGAAAAAATGTCACACCTTTAATAATACAGACTATTACGTTATCATTATAATCTATTGAAATTTGATAATTTTTATAAAAAATAACATAAAATAATATTTTAAAAAATGTTTAAAAAACCTAAAATGACAACCATCTAATAACAAAAAAATAGTCTAAAATGTCAAGATTTTTAAATCGGAAAGAATAATAAATTTCTGATGAGTTTGTTTCATGAAATGATGAAGAGTGGTTTTAATTAGAGATTGTCATTTCGGTTATTAACCGAATAACTGAACCGAATAAGATATAACTATATTCAAATTGAATCCACATCAAAACTGAACGGCTATGATTTTTTTAAATCAGAAAAAATTAAAACCGGATCAAATAAAAAAATAACCGAAAACCGATAATTTTTTTGAAAAATGATTTTTTTATCAAATCGAATTGAACCGAAGTTTATATAAAAACCAAATGATTATAATTTTTTTATAACCGAAATAACCGAATCCGAATATCACTGAATCGAAACCCTCGCCCCTAGTTTTAACATATGGAGAATGTGGAATGCCAAATTTATGTACCCTCCATTATGTCTCCAATCCATGATGGAAGAATGGACGGACCCATTAATTGGTATTATCGTTAGGTACCCACTTTCCCATTTCTCACACGTTTTATTCGCTATCAATATTATAATAAAAATCCCTTTCAGCATCAAACCGAGTCCATCGTTGGATTCCGAGTTAACTCAGCTCTACGAAAACGTCCATCATGGTTATATATATATATATGTGTGTGTGTGTGTGTGTGTGTGGCTCTTGGCCTTCTAAAAGAGCCATTTTTTCAACTCCGCAAGGGGAAATTCGTTTTCCCTTATAAAATGAAGGGATTTTTTTTCGAGTTTTAATTTTTGTGAGTATATATATATTTTTCTATTTTTTTCTTTTTTAAAATTAATTACTGATATGGGATTTTGTTATTACATTTCATAAGATATTTCGGCGGTTGTATCAAGACCTTGAAGAATTTTACAAATTGATATATTTTTAAGATTACAATTTCCATATTTTTTTTTATTATTTTCTATACAGTTTATAAATAGGGGGGTGGCAGATAACGACGTCACCACAACACCCCTTTTTCAACCATGGTTTGTTAGTTTTTTTTTAAAATATGAGAATTGGAAAATAAAACAAACTGCAAAAGATAAAATATACAAACATCGATGAAATAACATAAATCTTTTTTAGAATTAATAATATTACAAGATACATTGAATATGTAAAAAGATAAGTGATTTGTTTTATGAAAATTGGAACTAAACAATTTTTTAAATATAATTAAATCAGGTAAATAAATATATAATATAAAGCTTAAATCTGAATTTAGAAAAACAAATCATGTGATTCTTTGTAATATAGGTCAATGGGATACTCGGTAAAAGAATTTCACCGAATAAAAGTTATTGGCAGCTTCCTGAAAACATTCCCATAGATTCACCGAAAACATCTTAAAATCTAAATTACAAAAAAAAAAAAACAGAGTAAAACATATAAAAAAAAACAAAATAAATATAGAAAATGAGTAATCAAATAATGACATGCAAAATGGTAAAAAAAAATGAAGCTGTACCTCCCATTAATATTTATGGACGTGAAATTCGTGTAACTCCAATTAATGTCTGTTTTTTTAATTAAAGGTTTTAATTAAGTTATAAAATTTTGGGTTTCATCCACATTCATCTCTCGTTTTCTTTCTTTTTTTATTGTTGTTTATCCTCAACATCGCTATGAGTAGTCAAACATCAAACTCCCAATTAAAATTTTTTGTAAGCATGAATGATTTATATAAACATATTTCATTTGTTATTCAACTGATTTACAATTTTCCATTTTACTCACATTCCATAATGAAAAAAAAAAGTTGTTTAGGTTTTATAATTGGATTTGATTATTTTATTCAAATTTATAGTTTTTAAAGAATTATATCTATTATATTTTCACATATATATTTTGTTCAAATTCGTTGGATTCGTTTTTTTACTTTAGAAAATAATTTTATAAATTTAAACTATTTGAATTAATTTTTTATTTTTTTATATTTGATAGTGTTTTAATTTGAAATTGATTATTTTAATAATATGAAATTTATATGTGTACATTCCGTTTTTATACCCCCATATTACAGCAACATATTTTTGTTAAGATAAAATGGCCGCGGAGTTTTGGTTGGATCTAATAAATAAATGTAGATTATTTATGAGTATTACTATTAATGATTCTGAATGCAAACGGTTCCTTTTATTTGTTTTTGTCAAGTCTTGAACTTTTTTTTTCTTTAGAAGACGTATTTTTTTAACATATTGTATAGGCTATTTTTTTTTGGTAAAATTGTATAGGCTATTTCAAATAATAATAATAATAATAATTTAATTAATAACGAAATATTAGTTTCTTTGCTTTTTATCGGTAGTAAAACCCTAGATTAATAACGAAATATTAGTTTCTTTGAATAACATGTAAAAGTAAATTGTTTAATATGTAATTGAATTTGATTGGTCAGTTTTAGATTTTTATTTTTATGGGTATTAAAAAATGAAAAACGCGAATCACGTATGTGCAACCGCTAAGCGAGGCGAGTCGTTAGGATTTTGCCACGTGTCGAACCCTCAACGGTAGATTAAAAGAGCCCAACTTGGCAACGGATGCAGACAAAACCCAATTAAATCACGTGCTCTAATTCGAGATAAAGTATTCATTACAAAATTGCACACGAAACTTCCGCCTGAGAGGGCGGGTCCCACGTCGTGGGACCGACGAAGTTGTCGGCTACTCTAAAACTTTTCATGACCGAAATGCCCCTTGCGATTGATGGAAGAAGGGCAAAATTGTAGATAAGAGGCACTTGTAGGGCAAATGCCTTGGAACGGAAGCGAGGGACGCCGTTAGTTAACGTCCCGTCAACTCTTCAACTTTTTTTTCTATATTCTTTTTCCCGTGCGCGCAAGGAAAACGTGGGGGGAAATTGGAGCAAAAAATTAGTTTGGTCCAAAAACGATAACCACAAAAAATAAAATATAAGAAAAAAAACGACGGAATTGCACTTGTTTATGTATCGGTTTACGTCTTTTTCGTTTTTCTTTCACGACTCAAAATGAACAATATAGAGAAAAACATGACCATCGTTAGCCACTAAACAATTACGGATTTTACTATAAATTCTTTGTTTTAAAATATAAAAAAATACAAATTTCTGATTCCAAAGAATATACATTGAATGTAAATAACATACCCCCGAATGAAAAAATAAATAAATATAAATACTATGAAGGTGATATACAAGAGCAAGACCGTCATTTAAGATTTTTTTTTTCTGTTTTTGTTTTTCCTCAACAAGTATAAAATTCTCTAGATTAATTAACTTCATTGCTTTGCGTATTTCTCGTGCCGTATAAATAAATAAATAAAATTGTCATTTCATGCTAATAAAAAAATATATTATTATTTTATTATGGGTGTGAGGTTAAAGCCACAGAAATCGATTGGCCGGGTGGATGATACCCATTACCCACATGTGAGAGACAGCTCGCGAGATTCATCCTAAAATCTCTTCTTTTTCTCGGCAAACCCACAAAATTTAAATATAAAAAAAAATCCGATATTTTTTTTGGGGAGTCTATAATCGGAACATGTCGAAGAATGCGACGGAAAAAGCTCCGGAAAAATCAAATTTTGCCCGGAAATGTAATTTGCTGAGCCGGTATCTGAAGCAGAACGGAAGTTTCAGAGGCATCGATCTCGGGTTGACCCGAAAACCCGATTCCGATCTCGGGCTAACCGGAAAACGCAAACCCACCGGTAAAATTTTCTTTTTCCTTTCGTTCTTTTATGATTCTGAGCGAATGGGCGGTTTAGGGTTCCTAATAACAAGAAGAAGAACAACAGAAAAAAAAGAGAAAAATATACGATGAGAGAGATCTCTTCTTCACTAATTTTGAGCAATTTCTCTTGTCTGAAAACAGTTGAATAAAAATACGGTGAGTTTGGATTTATCACTGTATTACATTAAAAAAAAATTATACTATGAAATTTGATAACTGATAACAAATATATATTTTTTTTATCTGGTAGTGTCAATTAACAAAAAAACATGTTTTTTTTTCGGTTAAAAAATGTGTTTTTTGTGTTTATGATTATTAACTTAAAGCTTATGATAATTTTTTTTTTTTTTTATTGATTGGTGGTCTGAGTTATTGTTTTAAAATAAAAAATAATAATTCTCAGGTCAAGAAAATGCGATGAGGAAGCCGGAAACTCGGGAGATTAAAACCATCGACTTTATTCAGACATGTCGCGACGCCGTACCATCTGCGTCCTCTGGAGCCAAACCGAATGTTGCCGAGCCCAGGTGCGATACAAATTATTTTTATACAAAAAAATAATACAAATATTACAACGTTACTAATTCAAATATGGTTATAATTAAGGAGACGGAATATAGACATAAACGTGGGTCAAAATTCAAATATTTCGGGGTTGGGTTATTTTTTATTCAGTAGTTTTTTTAGAATATTTATTTATCATGATTTTTTTGGTTTAAATTTATTTATCATGATAGTTTGTTATATCCCGTTTGATTTAGTTTTGGATTCAATTAATTCGATTTAAAAATAATTAGATTAGGTATATATGTGTCTTGAACCGGAACGACCATCCCTGTGAAAGTTCAGTCTTTTGAGTTTGGTGGTAGTTGGTATTTGGGTATCCGGTTGAACCTCCTGAACCGGTTTTGGTTAACGCGATTTCAAACCGTGGTTGGTTTCAGTGAACCGGAGCCGGGAACATCCCCGTTGACGATATTCTTCAGCGGAAAGGTTATAGTCTTCGACGAGTTTCCGGCGGATAAAGCCAAAGAGATCATGGAGATCGCCAAACTAGCGAACCCTGAAACCATTTCGAACCTTCCCTTTGGTTCAGAGTCTGCGGCTGACGACGACGACAACAACTACAACTCCAAGATGGATTACCTCAAGAACGACGACGACAACAACAGCAAAAGCAATGTGGCTATTCCCGATCTGAACGAGCCAACGAGTTCGGGAAACCCTAATAACAACCAGACGATACAGAAGAACCAGCTGGTTGAACGTATAGCTCGTAGAGCCTCGCTTCATCGTTTCTTTGCTAAACGTAAAGACAGGTAAACAAAAAAAAAAACTAACTTTGAACTCTTCTTGTCTTAACTGTAATTAGCTAGGGTTATGGTCTCATGTATGCATATGTATATGATGTATATATTGGCACTGTCTTAGCCCTAGAGTTCTCCATAGCCAAAGGGTTGTCACTCCAACATTCAAGCTCAGAACTTTTCTGAAACGGCTAGTGAATATGATCTCGAAATTTCTCAAGATACATTCGCATAGCCGTGTGTAATTGACAAATTTTTACGGTTACAGGGCGGCGGCTAGGGCTCCATACCAAGTGAATCAAAACGCGGGTCATCATCCTCCGAAGCCAGAGATGGCGAGTTCATCGTTAGAACGAGGCCAATCATCAGGACAAGAGAATAATAACGCAAAGGGACATGAAGATATGTTGCTTGAGGAGGAGAAAGAAGAAGAAGAAGAAGGGCAATGCGTGAAAGACCTTGAGCTGAGGTTGTAGAGACACCGCTTACTTCACCTTCACAATGGAACAGATATTCACTTTTAGATGATTATTACAATTTGAATATATATATGGTCGGATTATTTGCTCTTAGTTAAGAGGTCATTTGTATGTATTGTTGTATTAGATCCCATCATATGTTTTTATAATTATATTTGCTGTAGCTTTTTTAAAATCTTTTTTTAAATAGAAATATATTGTTAGAGTTCATATGTTTAGGACCATTAGAGTGTAGTGTTAACTGACCGATGAAACTAATAAAAGGTATCACGAAACCTTAAAGCCCTACTAATGTTATGTTATATTCTATTTTTAATATGTAAAATACTTTTCTTCGAAGAAAAACTTATTAGATAGCAAATACATTGAATTTCCTAAACTTATTTTTATGAAGTAACTTTAGTATTAATAAAAAAACTAACTAATGTCTGTTTTTATAAATAAAAACGTAAAACTCATAAAAAAACTTGTAAAATTGCGAAAAATTCTCAACATCGGTGAATCTTCGGTAGTTGACGACTCAACCCGATGGTCTTCACCACTATCATCATCAATCTGTATGGGAGCATCTGTACCAGGTGTATCACCTTGAACCTCACCTTCAGTAGAATCCTCAATTATCGTTCGAGGAATCATCTCTGAGTCGATCAAACCACTACTATTCTGAGCTGGATTTTTGCACTTCTGAATATCCCGAATAGTTTGATCCTCCATGAACACAGCGTCTCTGCTTCTGACGAGCTTCTTCTCAACTAGATCATAGAATCTGTATCCCATTTCATCAAGGTCATATCCGATGAACACACACTCCCTCGACTTCGCATCCAGCTTCGACCTTTCATCCTTAGGAATATGAACAAACGTTTACACCCAAAAACCTTCAAATGACTGTAAGAAACATCCTTACTAGTCCAAACCTTCTCCGGAACATCACCATGTAACGAAGCACTAGGTGACAGGTTCAATACATGAACCACGGTGTTCAAAGCTTCTCCCCAAAAGGAATTCGGCAGGCCTGATTGAGAAATCAAACAGCGAACTCTCTCCATGATCGTCCTTGTTCATGACAATAGGCATCAAACGGTCCGGAGTATTCACCTCCATTATCGCTTCGGATACACTTCAACTTCTTTCCAGTCCGTCTCTCCACCAAGACTTGAAACTGCTTGAAAATGCCCAGAACTTGATCCTTAGTCCTCATCATATACGCCCACAATTTTCTTGAATGATCATCGATGAATGTGACGAAATATGATGCACCACCCATTGATCTCGTCTTCAATGGACCACACACATCCGAATGCACCAAATCGAGAATCTCCGATTTTCTCGAAGGTGTAGAAGACTTAAACGCAACTCTGTTCTGTTTTCCCGCAAAACAGTGATCACATTTCTTCAGATGTAATCCCGAGACTCCTTGTAGAACCTC
Source organism: Tarenaya hassleriana (assembly GCF_000463585.1). Classification (NCBI taxonomy): domain Eukaryota; kingdom Viridiplantae; phylum Streptophyta; class Magnoliopsida; order Brassicales; family Cleomaceae; genus Tarenaya; species Tarenaya hassleriana. The sequence continues at coordinate 778,521 of NW_010964598.1, read as the reverse complement.
CTTCTTCGCCAGTATATACATTCCTTTCTCACTCATATGACCAAGTCTCCTGTGCCACAACTCAATAGCATCTTCACTCTCTAAGGCATTAATGATATCCTTAGAAAGCTTAGCATACATTAAGTATAGTGACGAAGACTTCGTCCCACGAGCCACAACCATGGCGCCTCTAGTAAGCTTCCACTGACCTCCACTGAATGTACTGTTGAAACCCTCATCATCAAGTCTTCCCGCTGAGATCAAGTTCAGACGAACATCTGGAACATGCTTAACATCCTTAAGCACAAGTCTAGTACCAAGACTAGTCTCCAAGCAGACATCTCCAATGCCAACAACTTGAGCTGATCCATCATTACCCATCTTGACGGAACCAAAGTTACCCGAAGTATAGGTAGCAAATAATTCACGTCGTGATGTGGCATGAATAGAAGCTCCACTGTCAATCACCCAACTGGTCTCATGGCATGCGAGGTTGATCATTTCACCATCGATCATGATCAGAAACTCATGTCTTGCAACTGCAACCCGTTCCTCGCCGTCTTGTTGCTTATTTCCTTTCTTGTTGTCCTTCTTCAATTTCCAGCAATCTTTCTTGATATGTCTTCTTGTGGCAATAGTGACACTCCACATTTGCAAATTTGTTAGATTTGCTCCTGCTCCGATTCTTCTCCTTCGGATTCCGATTCTAGTTCCTCCCCCTCGATTCAGATACCAGAATATCAGAACTCGAGGAAGCTCCTTGAGATTGTCTCCGCGTCTCCTCATTTAGAATACTGTTCTTCGCATATTCCATCGAGATGACACCATCTGGAGCTGAATTCGACAACGACATCCTAAATGTCTCCCACGAATCTGGAAGTGTGCTGAGAAGCCATAAACTCTGAACCTCATCTTCAAAAGTGATCCCCATATCAGACAACTGGTTCAACAGACCTTGAAACACGTTCAGGTGATCTGTCACCGGACTGCCTTCGGCGTACTTTAAATTGACCAACTTCTTGATGAAGTACAGCTTGCGATTTCCAGTGTTTCGAGCGTACAACTGCTCCAACTTGCTCCACAAAGACCGAGCATTAGTCTCACCAGTCACATGGTTTAGAACATTATCATCCACCCATTGCCAAATCAAAGCACAAACTTGTCGATGAAGCAATGTCCTTTTTCCTCAACGAACAACGGTAGGTGGCACTCTTTCACGTATAGCAGATCCTCCATCTTGCCTTTCCATACGTGATAGTTGGTACCGTTTAAACTAACCATTCTACTAGTATTTGTCTCCATCACTCACACAAGTGCACTGCACAACCAGGGTGCTCTGATACCACTTTGTTAGGGTTTTTACCGTGAATCACGATTCGGTAAATGAGAACCCCTTACTTGTGTGAGCAGGTTAGGATGACAATATCTAGTAAAAACGGAAATTTAAACGAGACAACCGATTTAACGTGGAAAACCTCCTCGGTGTGAGGAGTAAAAACCACGGGACCGTAGTCCACCCAAAAATCCATTATAATCTCAAATTTCCGGGTTACAACGTCCACACTTCAGTCTCCAATAGACAAGAGATACACCCGAGACTTCCGAATATTAACCAATATTCAATCTCAATAAACCCGAAAGAACAAGCTGTAACTTAGGCAGCAAGCTAACCCCATAACTTCTGATTCCGGCAACCAAATACCAACTTCTCTGTAGAAATCAAAAGCTCAGAAGGTGTAGAATAAACATACCAAATTTCAGCTCAAAGGAGAAGAGATGAGCATCCGAATCTTCAACTTACTCGGACATGTGCTGCTGAAGCTCCAATGACGAACAACTTTGGTAGAAACTCCGTTTCTCCAATTCGGACCGTTGGAATCGAAATTCCACCGGACAAATCCTAGAACAATGATTGTAGAATCTCTCCTCCAAATTCCAGATCGATCGGACAAGGAATGACCATCCGATCGAGGCTTTGAGCACAGCTGCACCACACTGTTTTCTCTCCCTCTTTTCTCTCACTCTCTCTTTTCTTCTTTCTGCTCTCTTGCTTGGATTACGCTCTGTATATGTCGATCTTCCCTGACCTTTGAACTCTTTAATTATAGAAAAGAAAAGGGTCCAAAGCAATGATGAAAGAAAACATCATCATGGTGTTTCACGTAAAACACCTTACCCATGTTTCACACAAGGTGTAGGAAGACCCCACAAATTGTCCAGTCTTCCGAGCTGAGGCTTGGGGGGTGGTGACGGGATTACGACTAGCGTGAGATAAAAGGCTACAGAAGAGTGGAGGTTGAAGTTGACAATCAGGCTTTGGTAGAGGCACTCAAAAGTCAAAGGGACACGATTACGGTTGATGGGGTCCTCATCAGGATCATAAGATAGGAGCCAAAACCATTTAACCCATTTTAAAAAATTAGTCAAATAGACTAACCCATTTGGATTTATAAGTGGATCGGGTTGAGTCGACCCGTATAACCCGACCCATTTTGACATCTTTATTCACGAACGCATGCATGCACGCGCACATGTTGCATACTGAACATAGCTGTATAATCTGCATCCGTACTGTCCAAAATTGATTTCCTCCTCACAAACTATCAGATTTATGATTCTATTAATACAACCATCACATTTTTATAAAAAAAAATACGACAATATATATATATACACACATATCTCTATTTTTAAATTTTTTACATAAAAACATGCACGAAGATAAATAACGAAAAAGAAAACGTAAAAACGGAGGAAGAGTTGTGCTCCGAGAGCAAACAGGAACTGATTGAAAGCGTAAAATGCTTTTGATGGAGAAAAGGTAGAAGCTGTCACCACGTTGGGCCGAGAGACTTGCTGAAATACTTCACCGGAAAGTCCACTTGTCGCCGACGACGTTCGTTCCGTACGAATGCTACATAAGGGACAAACACTATGAACCCGGTAACTATCGGGTATCTGAGTATTATTATAAACCCTGGTAAATTCATGTCTAGTCTATAGGCATCAGTAAAAGGGAATGTGGTATAAAGCGATGCAAAACTAGCAACTCCAAGAACTACAATGGAACCGTATATAGTTTTCCACATGGGAAGTCCAATGATGAGAATCATGATAACCCGTATAGATAAGAAGAAGGCTATCCCGTTGAATCCATAGAATAACACTGCATTAAAGGGATCTATAATCATCTCTCCAGCCTTGTGGTGTTCTTCTGGAACAGTATTATTGTTGAATACAGTGGTACTGTCTTGCCAATAGCCACCCGGGGGACTGATGGTGGCTTGGTACGTAGTTGTCACGATCAGTATAACCACCACAAGAACTGAACTCCTCAAGTCGCTTGTATTACGAGATCCTTGTTTGTTATTACCAAGCAGGTTGTTGAGACCCAAATACATTTTTCAGTTGATAAATTTATTTCTAAACTTACAAAATATATAATTATAATTCTTAAATTTATAAAATATATCATTATAATTTTTAAAATAAATTTTAGATCAATTTAAATTTTATAATGATATATTTTACAAGTTTCATAATAAATTTATTAAATAAAAAATTTAGAAATTAGTTTTGTTTAAAAAAAATTATGGGTTTTAATTCCAACTCGGTTCTATTTCATTCTGTATAAATATTTATTGGAAAAATTCTTATAATTACACTGCATTCAATCATATCCATTTGAACTGACTCGTACGAATTTGCCGGTCGCCAGTGACTGCGTACCGACAAAAATTTGTCCATTGTAATAATTAAGTTGGGGTAGTTTTGAAAATATAGAAAGATACGATGGTGTTTTGTAATTTTAGTAAAGTTCGGTCCTAATTTAAGACGGTCTGTTTCATCAGAGATATGGGCCGGGCCTTGTCCAACTAGCTGTCGGTAACACGTGTAGTAATTTCATTGGCTGTCATTTATAAATATCACAGTCCAGTGATTTCCATTTTTATTTAATTAATTTAAATTCCAATAAATATATTTCTGGGGGCCACTCGATCGCTCTCCTCTTTTCTGACGAGAAGCCTCTCTCGTTTTCTTTCTTCCTTCGTTTCCTTTTTCATTTTCTGGGGCCAAGTATTTCGAACCCTAGATATACAGAGGGCGGGGTGAATTTTTCGGGAAACGAAGATCGAAGCAGGGAAATTTACCTAGAAAATGCAGAGGTTGAAGCAGCAGCAGCAGCAACAAGCCCTGATGCAGCAAGCGCTTCTCCAACAGCAGTCTCTCTACCACCCCGGCCTCTTGGCTCCGCCTCAGGTTAGCGGTCTCTCTGTCTCTCTCTTAGCTCTTCTCTTTACGTTTTTCTTCGTTTCAATGGTCGATTTCGTGTTGGATTTGGTTTGCTAGGGCTTTATTTTAGTGTGGATTTGGTCGGCCTTGGTGTTGATTAAGAAATTATCGTGGTAGGTTTAGGGTTAGTTCTTCTGAACACTGGATTCTTGACCTCGATTTGTGGTGTCAGTTTTTGGTTTCGTGATTATTTGTGGAGGTGCTGTCGGTGTCCTCTTTCTCGTATTTTGACTCATGTGATTGTTGTTGCTTGCTTCGTTTAATCGTCTGATTGGTCGACGAGAAAGGTTACGGGTTTGTTGGAATATTATACGATTAATGGACTTCCTTGGCTTCTCGTTGTATACACAGCTTGTGTGTTAACTATTCATTTCGTGGTTTGTTTTCATGATTTCATGAGCTTATGATGTCTGAAAAATGACTCTTTCTTGGAAGGAAGTTTGAGTAAATTCGTTGAAGTTTTTCTCTTTCTGGGTGATTGTCGGTTCAATGACATCACCAACTTGGGATAAAACCACTTCTGTCTAGTAGCTCATCGGATATGCCACTCGGTCTAGGCTCCATTTTTGTCCCTCCAGATTTCTGGTGAACCTTGTTTTGTTGTGTGGAAGTGGCGAAATGTTTAGATGTTGAAATTTTCTGAAGAGCCATATAGACAAGGGTTAGGGTAAAGAAGCAATTTTTTTCTTAATTTGTTTTTCATTTTTTTTTCGTTTCCATTTTTTTTTCCTTTTGCAGATAGAACCAATTCCAAGTGGAAATCTTCCCCCTGGTTTTGATCCGAGTACTTGCCGCAGTGTGTGAGTGTTAGGATTTTTTTCTCTTGTTTTTCCCTTTTTTTCACCATTTATGTATGTTATGTGTATTGTTTTCTGTATTTTTCTCCCAGAGTTCATTTTTATTTTGTTTAAGATTGTGTCGTTGTGAGTACTGGTTTATAACCTGCTCATTAACAATAATTTGGAGCAAGCAAACCTGTAAATATGTAGTGATGGTGGGGCAAAGATACATGGTATTAGTTGTGCACTTGTGTGAACGCATTAATTTTTCAAAATTATGTCAGCGCTGTATTGTTTTCTTTCCAAATTCTTGCTTCGAATTGTCTGAAATGCTGATTCTTTTGTTATTATTTCCTGTTTGTCGATTTCCCAGAATTTTCTTGTAAGATGTTTTGTCTTTCTTTCATCATTTTGTTCCTTTTTCTCTTGAACTTTTAGTTTGTCTGCCTTTGAGCAATTGCAGTTATGTGGGCAATATCCATATTCAAGTGACGGAAGTTCTTCTTCAAGAGGTTTTTGCTAGCACTGGTCCCGTGGAAAGCTGCAAATTGGTTAGGAAGGAAAAGGTTAGTCTGTAAATCGCCAGTTTATGTCATGCTGATTATGTAATATGTATTATTAGGCTGCGGTGTATTTCAGTCAGCAAAATAAATTTTTATTTTACTTGCTTTCGGTTTCTTTATGTGATTTTGCTAAGGTACATATTGTGTTTATCTTTGATTTGAATATGAGCAGTCATCTTATGGTTTTGTCCACTATTTTGATCGAAGATCTGCTGCTCTGGCTATCCTTTCTCTCAACGGAAGGCATTTGTAAGTGGATTGCTTGATTAGTAATGTGTTATATAGACTATTAATTGCTAAAATAGTTAAGTCCTTTTTCTTAGTTTTGTAATATATACTATTTTATATTCTTTGCAGGTTTGGGCAGCCTATCAAGGTTAATTGGGCTTATGCGAGTGGCCAGAGGGAAGATACATCAAGTTGGTTCACTCTTTTATGCTTTAACATTTTTACTGAAATAGTGCTTTTGGTGGTTAATGGTTATGAATGTCATTCTCTGTTTTGATCTTTGTGTGCAGGTCACTTCAATATTTTTGTTGGGGATCTTAGTGCTGAGGTTACCGATGCAATGCTATTTGCTTGTTTTTCTGTTTACCCAAGTTGCTCGTAAGTTTTTCTAAGTTCATGCTGCTAGAAATTTTTTTAATTACTATGACTGAAAATGGAAGTTTATGCTTAATATCTGTTGGATTTAGGGATGCAAGGGTTATGTGGGATCAAAAAACTGGGCGTTCAAGGGGATTTGGATTTGTTTCTTTCCGAAACCAACAGGTATTTTTTTTACTGTTGTCTGCTTGTTATCCATGATGTCTAGTTTTGTTCACCTGATGCATATATTGATTGCTGGCACTTGTTTCTTTTTGCAGGATGCCCAGAGTGCGATAAATGACTTAAATGGTGAGATTGGTGCTAGTAGTGTTCATTAATTTTTTTTTTCACAAGAGAGATGGTCTTAGGAATCACACGGGTTTTTCACCGGTTTTCTAACGTCATGCATCATAATTCTTCTCACATTCTAGGCATTATAGGACGTGGACGTGCCAACAGTTATGCTTATGTGATGGCATTTATCGTTGTATATTGGTGTACTTTCACGTCGAATATATTTTGACCATTTGCTGTGTTGAATTTTAGTTGATTGTGGATTCTGTTTCTTTTCTTAGGGAAGTGGCTTGGTAACAGGCAGATACGGTGCAACTGGGCAGCGAAAGGAGCCAGTTCTGGCGAGGACAAGCAGAATTCTGATGCCAAAAGCATCGTGGAATTAACAAGTGGTGCATCGGGTATGCTAAAGATGTAACCTTTTTTTCCCTTTTACCTATTTGTTTTGTTGTTTCAAACCTTACCTCATAAAATGGAATTTCAATGGGAGATGGTCGAAAGTTTCCAGCAATTCAAGTTTCTTTCTACTCTTTTTTTTTTATGGAAACGGTTTGTGCATCTCTTTCCGTTTTTCTCTTTCTGGGTGATT
>NW_010964598.1:753220-771055 GCF_000463585.1 Tarenaya hassleriana | reverse complement strand
TTTCCCTGAATATGATGTTATGGTGCATCCCTGTAGAGGATGGTAAAGAGACAGCGGATCCGGATTCGCCTGAAAACAATCCTCAGTACACCACTGTTTATGTTGGCAATCTTGCTCCAGAGGTGAAATTCTTTTGGCTATATGCGCCTCTGTTCTTTGGATTGTTCGAGTTTGGTAGCTCTAGGCATCAATCTTTTTTGGCAGAGAATCACTCGTATATTCTTCTCTTTCCAGGTAACTCAGCTTGACCTTCACCGTCACTTCCATGCAGTTGGTGCTGGAGTCATAGAGGAGGTCCGTGTCCAAAGAGACAAGGGCTTTGGATTTGTGAGATACAGTACTCATGGCGAGGCCGCCCTCGCTATTCAAATGGGTAACACACATTCATACCTCGGTGGCAGGCAAATCAAGGTATACATACCACTTTTTACCTCGTCGGGCTTTTGATTCTATGATCCAGGTGTTAATTTAAAAAAAAAAAACGTGTACAGTGTTCGTGGGGAAGCAAGCCCACCCCTCCAGGAACAGCCTCAAACCCGCTTCCACCGCCGGCTCCAGGTCCAGCACCAATGGCGGGATTCTCGGCAAGTGACCTGTTGGCATACGAGAGGCAGCTGGTGATGAGCAAGATGGGGGGAATGAGCCCGCTGGGACAACATGCCCTGAAGCAGGCTGCCGCCGCTATGGGACCCAGTGGTTCGAGCCACCAGGTCCAGGCCCTTTACGACAGCGGGTTCCAGAACGTTGCGGCTGCTCAGCAGCTGATGTACTACCAGTAATGTAACGATCTCTCGCCATAGACCGAGTGAGTCATATTACTACATTTAGAGAAGCTTTTCTAATGTAAGCGTTTCTTTTTTCTGCTCTATAATTCGTGTGTTCGTCTGTTTCCCTCTGATGATTTGCCTTGTGTGCCCATCTTCATAATACTCGTTTTTCTTTTAATTTTTCGTTATGAGTTGTAAAACCTCCCCTTGTGCTTTTGTTTTTTTCTCTCTTTTTAATGTATATCATATTTGGTGCTGTTTAGGTGCATTGCTTAATTCGTATTGCATCTATTTGCTTTTCTGTACTAATTTGGTCACATGTGATGCATTTTTTTTATTAACATATGTTTGTTATTTAATGTGTAGATCGCGAAAATATTTTGTAAGATTATGAATTTTAAGATTTTATGTTGGTTTGTTTGTTATTTATTTATAATTTATTAAATTTAGATGATATAATTGTTTGCTTTGTATCGTATTTAAGTTAAAATCTATTTTTTAATGTCAAAATGTAATTTTTTTTATCTCTTTTAAAATCATAGACCAATTTTGTTTGGTTAGAGAACCCAATAAATTAGTATAGACCCAAGCATTTCATGAGGATTAGTTTGATTGATCCCAAACGACCTTTCTTAAACCGCAGAGGTTTATGAACTGTTAGTAGTAACTAGGCATTCTTTTAAAGCAAAAAAATGATGAAGAAACCAATGGTTGACCGTTGACTTGTCTGGAAACCACTGATTCTGTCTGCAAATCGAATCGATAACCGGAAAGCCGAATCTAAACCGGATGGAGACATCTCCTTTTAATATATATTTTTTTTTATTAATTTAATGAATCAACTTTCCAGGTGTGCAATGAAGTGGCAACGAAAGATCTTTCTCCCTCTCGTAGGTTACACCATGAACTGATTTTTTTTTTTTGGCAGCTGGGAAGAACCCTAACCAGATCTTCCTCCCTCTTCCATTTTCCTGTTCTAGAGCACAGGTGATTTTTGCTGAATCCTTAGGGTTTTTCCCTTGCTTTGTCGTGAGCCTCCCCTCTTGATCATTGGTCGGAGCGCATTTGGAGGTTTTTGATGAGCTTCTCCAGGAAGAGCCCATAAGGTTTCAACACAAGTGAAGAAAACTAGCGGATTTCCCTGTGAAATTCTGCTTGGCTTTTCTTCAATTTCGGGGTTCTCCTCAGTTTGTGTTGTTTTCCCAGGACCCAGTACTTGACCTCCAGGGAAATATCCATGGGGGTCTCGTTTAAGATTTCTAAGGTTGGCAGAAGGTTCCAACCGACGCCTGCCCTTGAATCGACAGGCCCTGCTGATGACACTCCGGAGCAGTTGAAGGAGAGCTTGCATGCGCCGAAAATCGAGGTATTTGATCGAGGATTATGCCAAAATTGACGCATTGGTGGCTGGGTTCGGGGCTGAACTTATGCGCGAGTTTATCGTTGAAGAAATTTTAGTTCTGGAAGTTGGAATTCTCCTAGACTCGAACTAAGTATTTATTTTGCTGAATTGCTGCAAGCTATCATCGGAGGAAGAAAAGAGATTAGCGTGAAATGATTGGCGACTTTCTTTAGCTCCGGTAATCTTTCCTTGATAGAAGATTTTTAGAAGTTCATTGGTTTGGATATAGATCTGCTGGGAAATCGCAAGGGAATTTAGATACAGTCATGTGCGTGCTTGCTTGTTTCCTTTGTGGGCATTTTACTCAAATGATCCTTACTTCATTGCGACATCATAATTAATTATAAATACAGTTGTGATTGATTCTAAATGGGTGGCAAAAAATTCAATCTCTTATTTTAGTCGTATACTAGTTTTATGTTAGTCGCAAAAATGTGAGAGAAAGGATCTTTCGGTCTTTTTTATCGAAAAGCGGTGTATAAATTGTTAAAAAAAATATTTTTTTTGGTGGTGTACCGGTGAAATTTATGCCACCCAAGTGGGTCATTTGAGTAAAATGCCCGTTTCCTTTTTACAGTCTTGAAAACGGATGAGGGTTGGAGAGGGATATGCTGAATTATTTGTTTTTGTTTCTCTTCTTGTCTCTCGAAATGCTTAAATACCGATTACCGTATCATTCTGTTTTGATCCAGGCCGCTGTTAAAAGCCATGCTGTTTGTGTTTCTGGATTCTCTAAGCCATCCACAACAGATGTGTCTCCAGGTTATCATTAGAATGACTCTTTGCTGATATTTTCACAATTCTGAATTTCTGAGCTTAATATTCAATCGAGTGCACTCATTTTACTTTTCAACAGAGCATGGAGTGTCTTCCATATTAAGCATATACTCAAATGGATACTCAATAGGAAAACCATCTGAGGTATGTCGTAGAACCTTGCTAAATCAAGTGGAGTTTACTCACCGACTATTGCTTTCAATCCTTACAATCCTGCCGTTCTTAATGTTCAGAATGATGCTGCACAACAGGCATCCTTTGGAGATGCTCGGAAGGTTCTACATCCATATGATAGGGCATCAGAGAATCCATTTTCGGTAAATTTCTTTTATTTTTCCTCTCTGTTTTGCTTCTCTCATGAGAAAAAAAATTCCTATTTGGTTGTCCATACAAATCATGTAAATTGGTATTTGGTGAATGAATATATGAAAAATTGCAAAATAAGTTCTTTTCTCATATTCATTAGAGGAGGAAAATACTTTTTTTTTGCCTGTTAGAGATGCTTTCTTTTGATCCAATATTGTTTTTGAGAAGTACACTACGATGTCTGTTTACCTTCATGACTTTCCTTCGAGTTGGTTTTTTATCATGGTAGAAAGATTCATCTGTTGGAGAAGGTCCAGGTTTTCACTTATAAATTCTAATACTTTCTCCTTGTCGCATGTTTCTTTCCATTAATATCTTTCTAGTTTTTATTCCACTGAGAAAGTATTCATATTTCTTCTGAATGCTTCAAAGGCCATCGAGTCTGGTAGACTTCCTGCGGATTTTTTGGAAGATATACCATGCAAATTTGTGGATGGAACAGTCATATGTGAGGTGAGTTATCTACTGTAATTTTTATTTGAACAAAACCTTCAATGTCAGCCATCTAGTCCGTGGTAAGTTTCAGCAGAGTTCAAAAACATGGAAAGAACAGCTCTGAAGCTACGAGTATTACTTATCACCTTAACGGTTTTGGTTTCTCATTCTAGTTCCTCTATTGCCTTCCATGAGTAGCTGCAAGCAGTTAGCACTAATGGAAATATTTAGAACGATAACTAAAATTTCCTTCAACAGAGATATACTCCAAACTGAATAAGATTAAAAAGGAGAAGCACTTCATTCTTAACTAGTAATAGGGCACACACTATTTGATTTGTTATTAGTGACTGATCGCCTTTATGGTAACCTTATGAAAAATCAGAAATTATCTACACACCAGAGTAAGTAGCAACAGAGGAGAGTTAAAGTAGATTGTGGTTGTATGCTTCTATCTACTGCTTAAGCATTGTCTTACATAACATTACATTTTCTTCACATATTGGTAAATAACCTGCAAGTGCAGGTGCATGACTATCGGAATCATGCCCCTGAGCAAGTCTCTCCTGTGATATTAAAAGTACGCCTTAAGATGTCTCTTGAGAACGTGGTGAAAGATCCACTAATATCAGGCAACTCATGGACATATGGTGATCACATGGTAATTTCAGTTGTTCTCAAACTCTTGGCTGAAGTCTCCGAGTGCTGAAAATCTTTGTACTGATCCTTGCATTCTTGAAGGAAGTGGAGTCCAGAATATTGCAAGCCCTACAACCTGATCTCTGCCTGGATCCTACACCAAGACTTGATAGGCTGTGTAAAAACCCTGTCTCCGTTAAGGTAAATCTCTTTGAATGCTTCCTGTGATTTTCTTCTTGGTTGCTTTATGTCTAAGTTGATCCAGAAATTTGTCTGCAGCTCAATCTGTCTCTGTCTGGTTTGCGGAGAAAGAGACTGAGGGAAATGCCACAAATGACAGTCATGCCCCAGAACAATATCCATGGGAAGATTGATTGCATAGATAGGATACCTGAAAGTTCGGAGCACGGAACTGTGTCAGGAGATTTAATACCTCGACAAGGCCAAAACAATCTGGTGGCCCAAAATCTGGGCGCAAATATGTTGGTGGGATTGAGATCTCAAACTTTACAAGATGCCTCAAAGCCTTTAATACCTTTGGTATCTCAGCAACAAAGATATCTGGGAACTGGAATTGTAAGACACATGCAGGATCAGGGGTCCAATTCTATTGGGGTCTCTGGAGCATCACCAGTAGGTCAAGATGTGATGATCCCTTATACCTCTGAAAATATTAACCCTGGTTCTTCTCTCCTTGGAAAGAGAGAAAATCAAGAGGGACCAATGTCCCCTATGTCTGGTTTCAATAAGCAAGCAAGGGTTTTACCAGTAGGAACCGATGGGGTTCCACAAGCACAGTTAGGCCAATGCATGGATAGCTTTCATGGAACAGATATGAATTGGAAAAATGCTCTTTTGCAACAGCAAGCTATGATGGGAAGATGTATTCAGTATTCAAATGCTAGGTTTCCGCCTCAGCAACTTGAAGGGGTTATGAATCAGGAAGGTGGCCCCATGCAGTTTCCAGCGGCACAGCTAGGTGCAATGCGGTTCAAAGCTAAAGAGGAGCCATTTGAGACTAGTAAATTTGATGGTGCCATGAAAAACGATATGCCGATGGCAGGAGCTGACACTAACGAGTTGGATCCACGGTCGAGGTTGCCGCATAATGCTTTTATGAGATCTAATTTCCCTCAAGCAACCTGGAATAACATTGGCCATCAGATTGAAAATGACCCGAGAAAAGGAGAACAGTTCAATAGAAGAAAATCGGCTCAAAGTCCTCATTTATCAGCTGGTGCTCCTCCACAGTCTCCACTTTCATCAAAGTCTGGTGAGTTTTCTAGTGGCTCCATGGGAACCCACTTTGGAGCAGTTGCAGCCGCTCAGAAGGATAAGGCAGCTGTCACCTCCATTCCTGCCATGGGGAGCACCCAGTCATTCACATCTAGTGCGAACAATGACCCAATGCAACAACGGCAACACCAGGCTCCGATGATTACAAAACGGAAGACAAATTCTCTTTCTAAGACACAAGTTATGAGCAGTGTTGGTTCTCCTGTCAGTATCGATAATATGAATGTTCCGCTTAATGCAAATAGCCCTTCGATGGGAACCCAGCCTTTGGCTGATCAAGCAATGCTTGACAGATTCTCAAAGATTAAACGAGTTGCTATGAGGTATGGAAGCTTTTAAACCTGTCAAAGTTGGGTCAATGATCCTGCGAATGATAGTATGCTTTTGCTGTTGATGCTTCTCACATGTTACTTGCTTCCCGTGAAATAGATTGTAGCTGTACCTGACCAATAAGTTATAATTCTCCTATTTCCAGTTTCTAGTTTTACTATGGAACTTGGATGGTTTTCCCATAAATTTTGTGTGATGCTCTTTTTGATCCAGAATTTTTCTTTCTATTCTCAGGTACCAACTTAATTGCAAAAAACATAAGGTGGATGAGCTCTCCCGGAGACCTCGTTCATACTCTCAGCAGCCTCTCAATGGTTGTTTTTCAACATTATCCAATAGCGATGACTACAAAGACGAGGTCAAACCATTATCAAGATCAATTATAGGTGGCAGTATGAATAATTGCAAGACAAGAGTCCTCAATTTTGTTTTGGTGGAACGTATAATGCAAGGTCTGCCTTTTTGTTCTAAACAGATTCCTGGACATTGATATGCCTTACGAACTTTTTCTCGTTCAATTTACTCCTATAATATCTTTCAGATACTGCATCATCCTTAGTCCCTAGAATAAGAACAAGACTGGTAATGTCAGAGAAGCTGGATGGAAATGTAGCATGGCATCTTGGAGATATAGATGATGGAGATATTTTTGCAGTGGAAGATTATCTCTCCACATTGCCCAATACGGTTAGTTTGTGGAAACTTTTTCAGTTGCTGAACTGCACCTTTGGCTTTTATACTGATCAGAATTCAGTTTGTTGCTATCCATTTTTATTTCTCATCTCCAAAATATATCTTCAATTTTGTGATGCTGCCTTTTCAATTTTGCCTATCTTTACTGGCTCTGAAGTCAAATAGATGATATAGTTTTGACGTTTTCCATTATATTGGGGTCACTAGACTGTAATCTGACTGTTGCCACTTTTTGTCAGAAATATAACATTATAACCTAATAAAATGTTGGATAATCCTAACGGGGCCACACAGTTCCAGTCACTGTTGTGAATATTTTGCTTAATTGTAATATCATCGAGGTTCTGCTCAACTCAAAGAAGGAAGAGTCAAATCCATTGATTCTTTATGGATGTCATTTCTCCTGTTAGTTTCTCCCACTTGCCTCTCCTACTGACTTGACAATGTAGCTTGTGCTAATGTGTTATGCTGACTTGCTTATTTGTCTTCACTTTTGTAATAGCAAGTTGCTGATCTACTCGCTGCTGAATTCCGTTCACTGGTATGTCTTAGTTTTGTTATTGAGGCAAAAAATGATGATATCAATTCTGTGTTCTTATCGACATACTATGTACGAGGTGTTTTACATGCTTATGCAGATGATACGTGAAGGATACATCATGGAAGAACATATTCAAGTGAAGTCAAATCGTGTGGATGTTGTTCCCAGTAGCAGCCAACAGAATTCTGCCAGTGCATTTCCTAGAGGTAACTCAGCAAATGAGATGCAACAGTATGGAGAAGCAACTGGTTAGGTTGGGAAACCGGGGAATACTGATAATGCCCCTATTAACGCAACACAGAACATACTTGGAAATGCAAGGATGCTTCCTCCGGCAAATTCTCAAGCCTTGCAAATGTCTCAAGGGCTATTGTCCGGTGTCTATGTGCCTCTCCGGACACAGCAGCCTGATGCACTTCCGGCATCACAACCGCAGCAGCAAAATCAACAGTCCATGTTTCAGCAGCAGCAGAGACCGTCCATAATGATGCTGACAAATCCATTATCGCCTGTTAACTCAATGGGCCAGAGCTCTGGTATTCAACCGACTGGTCAGATGGGCAATAAGCCTTCACCTCTCCAATTGCGGATGCTACAGCAGCAGCAGCAGTCGCAGCATGCCCAAATGCAGAGGAAGATACTGATGGGGCTAGGATCTGGTGTAGGTATGGGTAACAGTATAGCCTCCGGGCTTGGGCATATGGATAATCCGATGGGTATGGCAGGAATGGGTATTGGAGGGACTGGAATCTCGTCACCTATGCCGTCTGTTTCTGGCATCGAGAATATGGGTCAGAACCCGCTGACTATAAACCCTGCATCAAACTTGAATGCAATAAGCCAGCAGCTGCGCTCTGGCGCACTAACACCAGCACAAGCAGCTATGATGGCGAAACTCAGGATGGGAATGACGAACCGAGGAGGCATAAATGGAATTCCTGGTGCCAGACAGATGCACCTTGGTCCTTCGGGTCTTTCGATGTTGGGTCAGAACCCCTTGAACCAAGCTAATATGAGCCCCATGCAACGAGCTGCAATGGGTGTTATGGGCCCACCAAAGTTGATGCCTGGAATGAATCTCTGCATGAACCAACAGCAACTGCAGCAGCAGCATCCCCAGCAACAGTTACAGCAACAGCAACAATTGCAGCAGCATTCTCAGCAGCAGCTACAGCAGTCGATGTCTCAGCCGCCACAGCAGCTATCCC
This sequence comes from Tarenaya hassleriana, assembly GCF_000463585.1. NCBI lineage: Eukaryota > Viridiplantae > Streptophyta > Magnoliopsida > Brassicales > Cleomaceae > Tarenaya > Tarenaya hassleriana. The sequence goes on along the minus strand of NW_010964598.1, from coordinate 762,601 downwards.
AGCCACATAGTCATCTACAGCAACAGCAGCAGCAGCTACAGAAACCGCAAGCTCAACAGATGCTGCAGCAGCAACTTTCACAACCACAGCTGCAACAGCAGCTTCCACAACCACAACAACAACAGTAGCAGCAGCAGCAAGACATGGCCTCGCCCCTCCAGTCTGTGCTTTCGTCATCCCAAGTAGGTTCACCATCACCTGGAATTCCGCAGTTTACACAAACCCAACAGCAACAGCTGCAACAGCCAAGCCCCCAAACAATGAACCAAAGAACTCCTATAAGTCCTCAGATAAGCTCTGGGAGTATGCATCCAGCAAGTCCACAGCTAAGTTCTCAGACACTTGGCTCTGTTGGTAGCATTACCAATTCTCCAATGGAGCTTCATGGTTCCAAATACAACTCTGCTGCTAATTCCTAATGTCTTGGCTGCCATCTCTATTTGTCAGAACTTAGAAGCAGAAAATAGGCTCGAATCTCATCTCACAGGTAAAGTAGTGTAAATGATGGTTTTGAAGTTGTTAGGGTTTAGGTTTCCTTGTAGATGTCAATTTCACATTTCATTTCATTGGAAATTTACAAGGCAGGAAATAAGCTCTGTTCTAAGATGCCAAATGTAATTTAAAAAAAAGCTACAAAGTAATTCAACAATGACAGCATTTGTAATGCATATTATGCTCGGTTTATAGTGCCTTTGAAGAGGGTATCTCATACAGATTTTATGCGGCATTATCTTTTCATATTATTTTTTAATGTAAAATCAGTCACTAAGACATGCTATAAAAGAAAAGTGTTACAAAATAGGCAAAGGTATTGAAATGAGTAAAGTAAGCCACAATATGTCATTACACGGATGATAACCAAAGTCTATATGGTAACAGACACACATACCCACAGAAGAAATATATCTCGATCTCCTGAAGAAAAATGTACGATAATAACAAGCACGAGATCTCGAACAGATGAATGTGTTCTCTAAAAGCTTCTTGAAGGAGACATCCCTCAAGAATCTCTATCTTTTAATCTGTATATAGATAGCATCCTTAACCACCATTCTGATATGTCCGATTTCAACAATGCAACCAACCCTACAAGGGTTTTGGCTCTTTCATCTCGGCTTCATGTCGTTTCCTTTGTTACGGAACGTGGAAAGCGAGAAAAACGATGCTCTTGGTGCTGTATAAAGGAAATCAAGAAACGAATGAGAAAATTCAGATTCAGAAAGAGAACATGTCTGTGGGAACACAAGGAAAGTTTAAGGTTGTCACCTTTGTTAGAGCTTCCAGAGATCTGGTGATCCTCCTTCAGTTTAAAGCTCGAGGGAGGAGCATGAATGGAACTATTTGAAGCTTTGAACAAAGGACAAGAACAACAACTATCTCAGTGTTCAGGATGATATCAATGTACATATAATGGGCATATGCGAGAGATGCTTTTCTTATCTTCCTCTAATTCAGACAAGAGAACAGAAACCAAAAAGCTAGTAGTCAGCAATGTGTCTGGTGATGAGAAATAAGATTCAAAGGCTGACCCTTTTGTCTAGAGTGATCTAAAGAGATAGATTTCTTACCTTGGTCACTGAATTCACTCTCGTGGAATCCATCTTCAGAAAGGTGACTTTGTAAAGACCCCATTCTTGATTTCCTCAAATCATCCGATGACCGATTTGCGAGATCTCGTCTATCTTCAGCATCATCATCTCCTTCAGATGTTGTTACCGATACCCAGTCCACGAAACTTTCTGCAGCACGGCCTTTTCTTCCAAATTTTAGCAATCGTTTGAACCCTTTGGTTAAATCCTTCCGGGACTGAAGCTGAGATGAATTAGCAATCATAGCAGGATTCTGAGCAGCTCCCCATTTCTTTCTCATTCGAGAACTCCAAGATGCAGGACTTCCGATGGGAGAATCCATGGAAGCATCGATGTCTGAATGCTCATTCGGATAGCCAAATGGGTGTTGCATGTTTGAATTCCATGAAAGAGGGCTTTCCCCTGGTGAGTCCAGTAACGAGGCAACAGTATGAAACGTTGAAGACACGGTAGCAGGCAAGTCAGTCATTGAACTGGAGTCGATCTGAGAATTAGATCTTAAGGGAGTAGTATCTCCAGTCCTGGTATTATCAACTTGATCATATTCCTCGCTCATTCTCGGCTTTTCGTCATCATCCTCAACCTCCACCATTTCCAGTTCTTCTGGTTCCTCTTCTTTCGGGACTTCAACCTCAGAATCAAGTTCATCATATCCTTCATTTTTCAAGTTTTCAGATGTATCTGTGGCCTTTACCTCTTGTATAAAACCAGCAACATGATCAACATCAATGACATTTCTCTGATTCTTCTCTGTGTCAACTCTTGCAGGGGCCAGCACATCATCAGAGTACAGAGTGGACAATTCTGTGAATTCAATATTCCCAGAGGAGCTTTTCCTTAACGATCTACGGAGCTTTTCTTGCTTAACAGGACCAGTGTTTCTTCCCTGAGTACGGGTAGTAGTTTTGGCAACCAAAGAAGATGGCTTCGTGTTTTCCTTTTTAAGGTCAGAAAAGTTGGGAACAGATTGAGCAAGCGGCTTTTCAGATCTTCGCCTCCCGGAATTGGTATTTGAAACTTTAGCTGATGGCTTTGGAATTGATGTGGTGGTGGTTCGGGGGTTAACAGAAGATACATTTCGGTTAGGCTGAAGCTTTTTAGCTTGGAAGCTTCTAGAGGTTGCATTGTTGCCAATGGCTTGTCCATTGGATGTCTTATCTTTCACCCGAGGTTTCTGATCTGAATATTCGGAGAAATCTTCATCTTCTTCGCTCTGAAATGAGCTTATTGGATGCTGTGAGAAGACAGAATAATCAAATTAGCCACAGAAGGTAAACAAGGTAACTCCCATGGTTAGGAAACTGAAGAGATAGCTGAACTATTCATAGAATATATCATCACAAGACCTAGTACTAGGAAAACGAATTTTATGAAGATACCTGATACTTTTTCATACTTGCCCTTGAGTTAAAAGATCTGAATTTCTCAGCACGATGGCGAGTACTTGAAAGGGAATTCTGCTTATCAGAGAAACCAGAAAACTTAGCCTTCATCTCGCTCTTACTTTGCTCGAGGGCTTCTTGCATGGACTTCAACTTAGTTTCCTTCTCAGCCCTATTCGAACTCCATTCTTCTCTCAGTTTTGCATCTCTTTTCTGCATATATTTCTCATAAAATTTTCCTCTAGAATCATCTGAAAAACTGAGGTCTGAAAAGTTCCGCCTCAGCAAATCCCCATTGTCACCAACCACCTTCCCCGTAGAGGGAGTGATAAGCTTTGAGAAATCACCAGAACCCCCGCCCGGATACATAGTATGGCTTCTTTTGTCTGGGAATGATCGAGGAGGTGCTTCTGATACAGCAAACCCAGAGGAAAATGACTGTTCTGTCTGCACAACTCCGGTTTCAGCTTGCTTGCCATACCCAGAAGAACTTGATTGATCCCCTGGAACACGAAGTTTATGTTCTGCAAAAAGCTTTTCAAGCTCATTTGCCTTCATTTTCAACTCATCGTTCACCCCACAGTATCCCTTTGACTGTCCTGTCCTCTGAACTTGATCCATAGATGTCATAGGAATCCTATCCATGTTTTCTTGGCCTACCCGCCTGTCATTCCCATCATTACCATCATCCCTTCCACCAGATGATTTTTGTCTCTGTTCAGAATCTGCAGGATGGGAAGAAACATTAGTCCACTGCATGCATATTAACGATATCTCTCCCAAGTAAAAGAAAAAAAAAACTTTGTTTTTTTTTCCATTCTTGAGCGCACTACATAGATCTAGCAGTCTTCTACTTCCATTTTTTCTCGGGAATTAAACTATAACTCCTTTAGATGCAAAATTAGAAGCCACCAGTTTTGAGTATTTGACAGCTTAGCTTATAATAATTTGAAGGTCAGGAAGACAAAAAACTCTGTTTGGCAACGTTCTATCAAACTGACCTGCAGAGGTTGGTTTCTGAGATACTGCTCTCTGGGAATCTGTTGTGTCTGATTGCTTGTTTGATGAAACTACTTCTTTCTTCCCCTGTCTGCCAGTAAAAGATCTTCTCTGGGGCTGAGAAGACACATTCTCATCAGTGTCGTGACATTGAACATCCTTGACTTTAAATTCCACACCACCTTTGACATGAGCATCAGAAGAGTGATTTGAATCAATGTCTGATTCAGACGGCGAGCCAGAAGTCACTTGAATTCCAGAACCCATTTTGTTCTCTACCTCTGCTGTGGAACTCTTCATTCTGAGATTAGATGCTCCTTGGTAACCAACATTCTCAGAAACACTCTTTGGCTCACTTTTGATAGAAAAAACATCATTGCCCGAACCCTTTTCTTGCTTTTTATCCTTTTCGTTAGATTCTTTGGGCTCTAAATCCCCTTTGGCATGAGGAACAGATAATGGAGTACACAAAGGACTTTCTGTGCTAGTGTCCAACTTCTTATCTGAGGCAAGATCTATGCTCAAGTCACTAACAATACTCCATCTTCTCAATACAGACTTCTCAGAAGTCGTAGGAGCTGATGAAACATCTGAGGAGAGCCTCCTCAGTTCGGTGGATTTACCAGGAGGCACTGGTTTTCCTCCAGAATTTGAGTTCTCTTTCTGTTTGCTCTCAAAAAGATTGATCCTATCCTGTACACTGAGCCGCCTGGTGTGGCCAGGCCGAACTGTAGAAGATTCTTCAGCGGAACTCCCATCCTTTTTCTCGTCTTTAACCGTTTTGGTACTCTTAGGACACTCTTGTGTTTGTTGTTCTGATTGCTCTACTGGGTTTTGTTTCTGGGTCATGTCAGCTTGTTCAAGACTAGGATGGTGTCTATTCTCTTCAGGCAGATTAGACCTACCGGCCTTTTGAATACCATCGGGGTCATCACTAGGTTCATTGACTGACATATCTGGTGTCCGCAATGACTGGCTTGTTTGAGCATTGACATTTAAGTTCCGCAAGTCAATCAGGTACGGCCTTCTCTGCCAGAGTGAGACAAATTTGCTGCACGCTTCACTGATAAAGCATCCGATCAAATGTGAAGATAATGTTACTATACTATACAGTAGCCAGATAAGAGGTCTCTAAACAAAAGGAAAGAAACGATAGTAGAGCTGCTTACTCCAAGCGATGTGCACCAAATCTATCAGCAAGAAGTTGGAGTTTAAAAACACTGTCAGGGTTGAAACCACTAGCTGATGCATTAGAGATTGCCATGGTTAAATCCTTCTTAACTGCATCAAGTCTTAGGTCTATAGCCCTTAAGAGCTCCTTCCTGCATATAAAGAAGAAACCAGTCATTCGAACTTCCTACACAGATAAGCTTATGTCCAAGAAATACACAAAGAATGATAGGATGTGTAAAAGACTCAAGAGGGTGATTGCTGGTCATTCGTAGCTTACTTAAGCCTATTTTGGCAATGGATAACGCAATGCAATTAATAAGGTCAAGCAGGAGGATACTCTTCTTAAAAAAAAAAAAATCAGAAAAACATGAATCTAAACGAGGATACCAAAAAGTTAAAAATTGAAACAAATTGAAAGCATAGAGTCTTACTTTGTGGCATCTGCCATGCCTCTTCCATAATCTGGATTGGAAGGAAAAAAGGGTCCAGAGGTGACGGTGTTAGCATATTTTGTAAACAGTACAGCAACTTTTTAAAGTTTTCATCAGATAAAAATTAAGTGAATTGATATATCGAAAAATACCAAAGGAGAATGAAACACATTAAGCACTCCACCCAGTGATCTGGGGCTGGTTATTCCAATTCGTATTCCACTTATCATTCAAAAAATGTGCAATATAAGCATGAATTCCAGTTCAGAGACATGATTAACCACACATGCAGTATTGTAAAGTTTCTAGTAGTTTCGTCAGTCAAAGAATTTATTTGGCTTTTGAATTTATAGCTCAAAACGTTCTAATCCCAATCATTCCTTATCTTTGCTTCTCCAATCAATCAATGTATCTTTGTTTCGACCTTACAAAAATGTGATGCATAGTATGAAACCAAAATACCCACCAGAAAAAGTGCTCTAGAAACATCTCTAACCATGAACATTAAACTAAATCCAAGGTTCGTTCTCTCTATCAGCTCTATAGATGTATGGAAAGAATCACAGGAATATATTCCTAATACCTTTTCGCTCTTCGAAATTGCAAACAAAATGAAAAAGGACAGGAAGAAATACATGCATAGTTACCAAAATAAAGTACCATCAATGAATTTCAAGTCTCAGGCAATTGACAAAATAAAACGAGGATAGATGTCCACCATAAGGGAACAAAAGCAAAAATTAGACACACCTGATCCACCATATTGCCGGTCCTCGTTTCCCTTATCAAAAAACAAAAGGCAAAAGCAAATTCAGTGAAGATAATTCAATATAGAATCAGGATCTATCCTCAAGTTCAACTGTGTCTATCACCTGAGAATATAAATTCCGAGCTGCTTCTAACTGTGACATCTCCAAATCAAATGTACTGACCCTTTCCAAAACTTCTGGATTACAAACAAATTGGACAAATCTGGAAGAGAAAAGGTTGGGCAAAATTATTGTTAAGAGAGAAAAAGCTACAATAAATTTTGAGTAAAATAAAAGCAAATGTTCTTGTTTTTCTGCTGTATCACCTCTCGAGTGTCCCTTTTGTGAACCAAGTCTCACCATCTTTACTTTTTTCCACCTCCAATCTAATAGAGGACTGACCTCCCTGAGCAGCTTGGGCTTCAAGAACTCTCAAATTATTTACAAATGGTTGAATCAATCCCGAAGCAAGCTTCTCTGTTTGTCCGTTACTTGATACAAACAGTTCACAACTGCCAGAAAGGAAACATCGATAAAGCTATTGAGAACATAATAGAAGAAGGATCACTAGAAGAGATCATTCACTAGAGAATAGATACCGACCGTGAATGCTTTGGTGACAACTGGAATACGGCATAATCAAGAATTGTATCTGACCTCATTTTCACTCAGATAGGCTCCTCCTACAAATTGTAAGTACAGCCAAAACTATATACCATAATTCAACTGAACATGGTCTCGAATTCGTGGAAAGGGGCCTGAGGAAACAAGAATTGGAAAGGATGTCCAATGACCCCAAATGCTAGTCGAACTGTAAACAACAAAATCCAATATCAAAAGCCAAGTTGATACATATCTTGAAAGGAAAAGATCAACAAACCGGGCATTTTCATCTAAGTAGCAATCAATCAAACTAGCTCAGTTTTTACACTAAAAGAACAGAGATCAATCAAACCAACTATAGAAAACCGAACAGGAAAACTTTCAACTCCTAAAGACGTCTGTCACCAGAGATAGATCCCAAAAAAAGGAAAAAAAAAAAAGAGCAGCGCCTGAACTATATATCTCCAAAGATGGAAACCCAGGATCCAAACATCTGAACAAGTATCTTCCTAGATCTGACTACAATCGCTAAAACAAAGAAACAAGAATCTTAACTTGGAAGTCCCACGAAAGGAGATATAACCCATTTTCAGATAAATCCGAAAAACCAAGCATCCAGAATCAAAATCTGGATCCGAAGACACTGGATCACTAAAATGCTGCTTTCAAAGAGCAGATGGTTGGGCAAGGAAAAAGAAAACGCACCGAGATCCTCGGGTTCTTTCCTCTTCTTCTTCTTCTTCAGGCCGAAGAACTCACCACTCAACCGATCCGGCATTGAACTGGGAACTTTCCATTTCTGGTTAAAATCCAGAATTTTTTTTTATCTTGATCGAGCTTCTTTCTTCCCAATTTCGGAGCTAGACTTCGAGAGAAAAAGCATAAGAAACCCTAACAGTGTCTGGAAATTTGTCGTTACTGCACTGGTTTTGCTCAAAACGCAATCTTTCTTTTTCCCCCACGCTGAAAGAGCTTTGCTTTCTCTCTCTCTCTCTCTCTCTCTCTCTCTCTCTCTCTCTACATACAAAAATAAACTGTAGAGAGAATGTGTTTTTCTTCTTCAGACAGCCTTTTTTTTCCCGTGGAGTAACAGACTGATGAAGCAAGAAATTCGAAAGACGCAAGAGTCAAAAAGAAGGTTCCACCAATAAATTCTAATTGACCAAAATGACCTTCTGCCGCTACCAAACCGGTTTACCTAACCGGATTAAGCAACCGAAAACCCCATTAAACCCGACCGCAAAACCAATTAAAGTCTTCAGTTTTCCAAGCTCCAATAAACTAATTTCCCTTACATACAGTCCAAAATCAAATCGTGATTTTTCTGTTTAATGCTTCTTACCATATTGGAAATAACTCGGGTCGGTTAGCGTAATTCTCACTGCATACCAAATCCGGTTTAGTCTCTGGGAAGTTGGTTTACTTAGATTGGGGCAATTTGGTAATGTTGTGCAGAACAAGAGATGTGGTGAAGACTCTACTATGTGGACCGATCCATTAACATCACAAATCCGAAATTTTAACGGTTAAATTTTTTTTTAGGACATGAGGGGAAAAAAAGAAATACGTAGAGAGAAAGGGACAGCAACAACGGAAGTACTTCCCGCATATTTTTGTTTCTTATAGAAAAATAAGGAAAATGGAGTTTTCCCTATTTTCTCCAAAATTCTTGTCCTCATAAAAGGAGTGCAGCGCATATTTTCTTATTTATTACATTAGCGAGAGAGCATATTTTGGAGTGTTATATGGAATTAAAATAAATTCATTCATATATAGTTATGATTTAATTTACAAAATATTTGGATATGATTTTTTTGTATAATTAAATTAATCAGACAATAAGAAATAAAATACAAATATTTTTGAAAAATGATATTTTAGTAAATGTCCATCCAAACTAAAATTGAGTAGAATTCAAAAAAAAAAACTAAAAATTTATATAAAATAATTAGATATAATTTAAAGTATATTCCACTGCATTTTTTTTTACTTCTCTTTCTTTGTATATTGTTTTTGTTGCAGTTTTTGGATTACTGTTTGTTTCCAAAGCGAATTTTATGTCTCATTTGAATGCATTATCTTGAAAAAAATTGTTATATCTCAAGAATATAGAATTTCTCATTTACCAAGATTTTTTTATACGTACGTCCACATATTCATATGGAATGGATGGGTAATATTCAAGTCCCGGGTTTTACAAAAGAAATTGAGTTTATCAAATAATTTAAAATTTTTTGTGACCATTAATTTGGCCCTATTATAAATATGCAAACTTTACCAGCAGAATATCCCTTATCGCTCTCTTTGGTGAAAATAAAATAAATGGCCATAAATATAAATATAATGGTATGTATGAATATGAACTATAAAACGACTTATGACAAAATACACGCGCGCGCGCGTCAGATGGTATATATATATATATATATATATATAGCGCACTACATAGATCTAG
>NW_010964598.1:743637-752760 GCF_000463585.1 Tarenaya hassleriana | reverse complement strand
TATATATATATAATTACACGGTCGACAAATAGTAGTTTACATGGCATTTTAAAAAAAGTTGTCAAGAATCTGTATATTATATGATACATGTGGCAGCAAAGTTTTTATGAGTTCATATAAATAAATTATCAATTTGGATATTTGTTAATTTCCCAATCTAACTATATATATATATATATATACGAAGAGCATGCCACATCCGGGATTTTCAATAAACACATGATTAATTCTGGGTTTTTCTTCTGCTACCATAATATAAAATCCATAGAATAATAACATCCATATATTAACCGGAGATTGAAAACATATGTCCCTCTATTTTTTTTTTAAACATATTTATATATCATAATCATTTATTTATAAGATTCATCACATGCAATGCAACATGTTCCCCTCGTTGTCTTGTCCATCTCTACCCTTCGCCTTTTGCTATTCCTCTCATGTCTCATCTTCAATTCTTCATTACTTTATTACTCCCTTTTTGTTTTCGTGGTCCATCGGAGAGCAAAATGATTTCTTAGGGTTTAGGGTTACTACTTTTATTTTATTTTTTTTAAATATCGATTAATATAATAATTGATTTCTCTCTCATGACCCGCCAATGGGTCCCACCGTCGATCGATCATCAGTGTGATGAGATCCGACGGTCCAAGATGGATTTCTCCGTGGGACCCACCACCTGATCCTGAGTGAGACCACGTGAGGGAGATACACCGTCTCGAAGTAAATTGCTTCTCTCGTCCTTGTATTTATTTATTTTAGTATCATAATCTGAATATATTTATTTTTGTAATGATCACTTTAACCTAAGGCAATTGCTAATTGAATCTTTTGCTGATTTTTTTATAATGATATACTAAAAAAATAAATATAGTGTGAAACATTGTACATCAAGATGAAAATGTGTTATATACTTCCGCAAATCAGAGAAGATCTTTTCAGAATTTGAAATCGAGAAACAGAATCTGTGAAAATTTTCTCTTAATCTTTCAAAATGAAAAACAACTCGGTTCTTATACTCGAAAACAATCGAGCGCCTAAAAACAAAAATTCAAATAAAGGGCAAAATGGTAAAAATGCAACTAAACACAAAACCGGAAAATCGAACCAAGTCTAAACCAAAAAATGGAATTCGACAATAACCGGACTTCATCTTCAACCTTCGTCTCTGCCACTTTCGCTGAGAAATTCTTCTCCCTAATACTCCCCCTCAAGATGGAGTATACAGGTGATGAATACCCATCTTGGACAGAAGAGACCGAAAATGATCAACCCTCGTCGACTTCGTCAAGATATCAGCAATCTGATCTTTCCCGGAAATATGCAATGGCTTGACAAATCCCAACTTCAATTGTTCCCGAACAAAATGACAATCCAGCTCAATGTGCTTTGTCCGCTCATGATACACTGGATTGTTAGCAATATGAATTGCCGATTGATTGTCGCAGAACAAAGGAACCGGCAAAGGAATAGAAACACGCAAATCTTTCAGAAGCGAATGAATCCATACCAGTTCACAACAAACTTGTGCCATAGCTCTGTACTCTGACTCAGTAGAACTCCGAGAAATAGTAACTTGTTTCTTCGCCTTCCATGATATCAAAGACGAACCAAGGAAAACACAATAACCTGTAACAGAACGTCGGGAATCCGGACATGCCGCCCAATCAGCATCACAATACGCACTGAGCTTACTCACCGAGTCAGAACTGTACAACAAACCTTGAGCTGGATCAGACTTCAAATATCTAAGCACTCTATAAGCAGCTTGGAGATGTCCAGAACGTGGACAAGCCATGTATTGACTCAGCTTATTCACCGAAAAACATATATCTGGTCTGGTAATTGAAAGATATATGAGTTTCCCAATGAGTTTCCTGTAAAATGAAGCATCTTCCAACAAATCACCAGAATCCTGAGACAACTTTTGTGACAACTCCATAGGCGACGCAACAGGTTTACAACCAAGCATGCCAAACTCATCAAGCAACTCCAATGTATATTTTCTTTGACAAATATACAACCCTTCCCCCGGGGGAGCCACTTCGAGACCAAGAAAGTATTTCAAATCTCCAAGATCCTTAATCTGAAAATTATCACTCAACACCTTCTTAAGCTCCTTTACCAAAGAATCACAGTTACTAGCAATCATTATATCATCCACATACACTAGAGCAGCTACAAAATAACTGTCCTTGTGCTTGACAAATAACGAAAAATCAGATTGAGATTGAATGTAACCAGCAGAAACTAACACATTTGTTAATTTCTGATTCCACTGCCTAGAAGCTTGTTTCAAACCATACAAGCTTTTCTGCAGTTTACAAACTGAATTCTCAGCAACAGACTCCCCCTTAAGTGTTGCATATCCAGGTGGTAAGGTCATATAAATCTCTTCATCAAGATCTCCATTCAGAAAAGCATTTGAAACATCCATATGATGTAACAAAAGGTTATAAGAAGCAGCTAATGCCAACAATAACCGGACTGATGTCATCTTTGCCACTGGACTAAAAGTTTCTAAATAATCAATCCCTTCTTGCTGAGTATAACCCTTTGCTACAAGTCTAGCTTTATGTCTCTCCACACTACCATCAGGATTATACTTTATCTTAAACACCCATTTGCATCCAATGGCAACTTTCCCTTTCGGTAGTGAACAAACAGTCCAAGTCTGAGTTCTATCCAAAGCATGCAGTTCAAGTAACATAGCATCCTTCCAATGATCAGATTTTACAGCTTGGGAGAATGTTCGAGGTTCACTAGAAGTGGTGATACTCAAAATGAAGTTCTTATATGGAGGGTGAATCTTATCATAAGATAAGCAGGTAGATAAAGGATATAAGGTGGATGGAGAAGAAGGGGGATGAGAATGGGTGAGCAAATAACAATGGTAATCCTCAAGATAAGCTGGAGTTCGTGTCTGCCTAGTCGGTCTATCAATGTGTTCAGAATCAACTATTTGATCCAATCTATTTCCATCATTACCAGAATTACTACCAGAAGCAGAGGTTTCCTGGGTATTAGAAAAAGAACTGGACTCAAGATGATGTTGCTCCATAAAAGTATCAGAAGACAAACGAGATGTTTGAGGAACAGAATCATACAAAAGATATGGAGAAACATCAGAAGTTTCAGGAACATTGAAAAATGTTGTAGTCAAATCAGACAATGAAGAAACAAGGAATGGAAAAACTGTTTCATGAAATACAACATTCCGAGTAATGAAAATTGTATTTGTTTGAAGATTCAGAACTTTATAACCCTTGTATCCAGAAGGACAACCAAGGAACACACAAGGAATGGCTCTAGGAGAGAATTTATGTCGATCTTTGGTGTGAGTAGAAGCATAGCACAGACATCCAAAAACTTTCAGATGAGAGTAAATAGGTGGAACAAGCATCAATCTCTCAAAAGGCGTTTTATTATTCAGTAAAACAGTTGGAGTCCGATTTATTAGATAAACTGCAGTTAAAACACAATCACCCCAATACTCAAGAGGAACATTTGATTGAAACAGTAAAGCTCTTGCTACATTCAAAATATGTTGATGTTTCCTTTCTACCACAGAATTTTGCTGTGGTGTGTAAGGACAAGAAAAATAGTGAAAAATTCCCTTCTTGTTAAGAAAATCAGAAAAACGGAGTTCTAATGCATTATCAGTTCTAATTGCTTTGATGTGTGTTTGAAACTGATTTTCAATGAAATGAACAAACTCAGGAAATTTTGAAGTAACCTCATTCTTATTTTTCAACAAATAAACCCAAGTGAGCCTTGTGCAATCATCAACAATTGTCAAAAAATATTGAAAACCTTCAACTGTATGTACCCGAAATGGACCCCATATATCAAGGTGTAACAGATCAAAAGCATTTGAAGACATATTGTTTTGAAAAGGAAATGACAAATTTTTCTGTTTTGCAAGTGGACAAACAGAACAGTGAGAAATTGACTCCTTATTTTGTATAAAAGTGAGCTGAGCATTGTTGCCTAAACTCTGAATCCTTAAATTTGATGGATGTCCTAAGCGATGATGCCAAAGATCAATGGAAGAGATGGTGAGAGCAGAATGTGAAGGAATAAGAACATCAAACTGAGCAAGTGAGGACTGTTGCATCTCCAGGATATAGAGATTATGCAGCTGCCTACCCTTGCCAATCATCAATGCCTGAGTATGGTCCTGAATAGAACAAGAATCTCGAGTAAAGCTTACAGAAAAAGGACTATCACGTGTAAGAGCACTAATACTCAGGAGATTAAAACTGAATGAGGGCACAAAGAGAACTGAAGTTAGACATAGTTTGGAAAACAATGGAACTGTACCAGCCTGAGACACGAGAATATGAGACCCATTTGGTAATGTGATGGAAATAGAGGAAATCAAATACAATTCTGAAAACAAGGATGAATCACAACAAACATGACAGCTAGCTCCAGAATCCAGAATCCACATTGCTTTTGCAAATTTAAGGCTTGGTTCCAATGAGGAAAGAATATGGTGAGAAAAAGAAAAAATACCTGGAGATATGTATGATGATGGAGCTGTAAAAGTCTGATCACTGCATGGATTACTCTGTTCCTTCAACTGATTACCATATGGATTTGAAATCTCTTGAACTTGTTCCAAAGGATTCTTCATAGACATCCTATTCACATCAGTATGAGATTGATTCAATTTGCTGGCATTCTCAGCAGATCCCACCATATTAACAAGGTTTGGAGGTTTATCAAAGGCCAAGGGTCTAGGATTTTGGTAATTTTGTCTGGGTGAAAAAGGAATGGATCTATTTGGTTGAGGTACACGATAACCAGGAGGAAAACCATGTATATGATAGCATTTTTGGACAGTGTGTCCTTGCATACCACAATGTGTACAAATAGGTCTAGGTCGGTCTGAGTATGTGGCTCGATATGTGTTTTGGTTAGGATTAAAAGGAGGACGAGGAGAATTTGAAGAAAAAGGGGCTCGAGGTCTTGGTGTTTGAGTACTGGTATTAAAAACAACTTGGTCAGAAGCTATACCAAGAGAAATCCTCTGTTTCTCTTCCTGAGAAACAAGATTAAACACTTTGGTGAGATCTGGTAATGGTTCAATCATTAAGATCTGACGTCTTGCTGCTGCATATGAATCATTCAATCTCATCAAGAAGCGCACAACATTTCCTCTCTCAGACATTTCTAACCATTTTTCAGCTAAACCACATCTGCAACCACCACATGTACATTTTCCACATGTACAACCACCGCAATTGCAAGCTGGAAATGGTTCATAATTTCTCAATTCTTCCCATAATGATGACAACTTATTATAATAAGCGTCTAAGGTCATAGATCCTTGATGAAGAAGATCAAGTTGCTGTTGAATACTGAATATTTTTGAAACATTCTGCTGTTTGAATCTAGTTTCCAGATTTTTCCAAATCTGATGCGCCTCATCAAGATACACAATAGAAATGTGAATATCCATGCTAACAGAATTATGTAACCACGTACACACTGCATCATTGCAACGCCACCAATCTTCATAGTCAGGATGCTCCGGAGAAGGTTTAAAAATTTTACCAGTGACGAAGCCATACTTGTTCTTCATATTCAGTGATTTCCTGATGGCTCGAGACCAGGTACCATAGTTCGATTCACCAGTGAGCTTCTGAGGAACCAATTGTAAGCTCGATGTATCAGCAGCATGAAGAAAATACGGACAGGAATATGGATTTCAAGATGAAATTTGAGATTCAGAATGTTGAGCTGAAGGAAACGAACGAACAGGACTTTGAGCATCCTGATCATCCGCCATTTGAAGAGAAATTAAAGGAATTACAAGCGGAAGTTTTCTTGCTTTGATACCATTTCAGAATTTGAAATCGAGAAACAGAATCTGTGGAAATTTTCTCTTAATCTTTCAAAATGAAAAACAACTCGGTTCTTATACTCGAAAACAATCGAGCGCCTAAAAACAAAAATTCAAATAAAGGGCAAAATGGTAAAAATGCAACTAAACACAAAACCGGAAAATCGAACCAAGTCTAAACCAAAAAATGGAATTCGACAATAACCGGACTTCATCTTCAACCTTCGTCTCTGCCACTTGCGGGTACTTGTGAGTACTTTATCTATATAAATTACAGGTATCTGTTTTATATAAAACCAAAACCAGGTAGTAAAATCTATTACCTGAACCATACGGGTACGAGTACGGGTACCCTCAAAAACTCGGGTACCCTACCCGTGCCCAGCCCTAGCACATATAGCGACGGACGCACAACGGAATGCGACAGAATTAGGTCAAAACGAATAACACGTGTTTAACTACCTACGACGCACTGAATCCGTCGCATTCCCGACGGAAATGGCTGTCCCCATCCGTCGCTACTTTTGTGCGACGCAATATATCCGTCCCAATCCGTCGCACACTTTTCCGACGAAAGTTCGGTCGCAAATATCGGTCGCAATCCGTCGCAATCCGTCTGACAAAATTACCGACGGAAATTTCCGTCGGTTGTTGTCGAAATTTGTCGACGGATTGCGCGACGGCTTACGACTGATGCAAATCTGTCCCATATCCGTCGTTGTCCGTCGCATATATCTAAAGCGATGGAATTTTCGTCGCAACTTCCATCGGTAAATACAGTTTTTCTTGTAGTGGTTATTCCGGATTTCAAGATATTACAATTGAATGATTATATAAATTAAATCGGTTTGATTCGATTTTAGAACATTTTGTTTCAGTCTCAGCAAAATAAAATTAAAACCAATGGTTTGATATATATGGTTCGGTTCGGTTTTATAATAGTTCAGTTTGGTTATGGTTATGAACAAATAATAACAAACCAAATAGAAAAATACAAATGCAAAACCGAAAATAATAAAACAAATAACATAAAATAATTAACATTTTTTTAAGACAATTCAAAACAATCTCTTCAAAATATTTTTTGAATTAATTCATAACGTTAAACTTAAGTAACAAAATAACAATCTCAGCCAAAACAAATAAACCCAAAGAGGTTTCAAATTTCACCTATCTTCTTCTTCATTTTATTTTAAATTAACTGCGTACGTAAAAATATAATAAATGTATAATAGATTTTAAAATAATTATTTAGTCAAAATGCAAGATGTTATTTTGTTAAATTTTTACTTTATTCCTTTCATAATTACTTATGAAATTCTATATAAAAAATGAATTATGAAATAATAATTTATTTAAAGACATTCTACCAATATATACATAAAACTATTATATACACTTAGGATATATATATATATATATATATATGAAATAAACTAATATTCAATAATTATTCGGTTAATTATGGTGATTCGATTATTAATTGAATCAAACCTAACTATATCCGAATGATTATTCCACTTCTTTTAACCGATGGATTATTTTACAAAGAATTGAACCGAATAAAACAGTTGAAATTCGGTTCGGTTCGGTTCGGTTAACGGATCGAAATGGTCAATATACGTCAAAATTTAGAGAAGCGGATGGCAAAATAAAAGAGTAATGGACCATAAGGCCCGATTACGCCTGAATTTAATTGGATCCCACGTATAGCAGAAACCCATTTCGACATCATAAAAGTAGATAATGATATAGCCTAACCACTTCAATTCAACGTTGTATCTAACACAAATAAAATCATGATCAAGTATATAAAAAAATCGGTTGAATATGATACAATAAACTAATCTGATTCAAAATCATTTTTATCATATTAATTGTATTTAAATAGATAATAAAATACCTGAATGAAGAAGAAACCTGGAAAACTAATGACATTTGTGATAAAAACTGGATTCAAAGAAGAGTAGAACAAAACCGACAATGATGTAGAACTTGAACGGATACATAATTTTTTCAAAACTGAAAAAACATGAATTCAACAAAAAGAAAATAACTAAACCTAAACCCAAAATTCCATCTTACATTAGACTCTAAATATTTATTTTAAAATATATAAAATCCCTTTCCTTTCGATTACATGTTTCCTCAAAAGAGGAGCGCATATTTGCAGCCAACTTGTCTATACATTTTCCATAAATATTATTATATTTTTTTTTGGTAAAAATCGATAAATATCTTTAACGAGTGGATACTTTGATTTTGAGTTTTTTTATATGCATAATGCATATTCATGTTTGTTACATCCATATGTATGTGTATATATATATATAAAACTTAATGATCCTAATTATAAGATTTATAATACTAATTTTTTATACTTAATACGGGAAAAAGTTATTTTGTTATTCATGAGGAGTAAGCATAGGGTTTTGTATTCAGAATCATCTAAATGAAAACAAAAAGAATGGTACTATCATTTAAAGAAAATAATTAAAAAAAACTGAAAATCAAATGAATAAATAAAAACTTGTATGATTCTACAACTGGAACTGGGCCAAGTTGTCTTGTATTGAAAGAGTGGAGACCCCACACAATTGGAAGATTCGATCTGATTCGCTGTTTTGCAATATATATTATGCTTTGTTTAATTAAAATATATTACAGTTTATTGATACAATTACACAAAAACACGCTTAAAATCTTTCCCATCGTTTGTAACAATTACTGTTTCTAAACCGTTAATCTAACTTTTTTATGACGAAATATTCGGATTTACAAATTTATCATTTTTTACATGTAGAAATTACATATAAATATTCAATTGTTAAAACAATTATTTAATAAATTTTATGTTCTGTCCATCTTTTGTTTGGATCAAATGGAACAAATTATCAATTTAAACATATCATTATCTTTTTAAAATCCATTTGATCCAATATATTTTCTTCAACTACGAGGATAGTAATCATGTGTGATTGACTGGTTTTGTTGAAGACAAAATAATTATTTCCACCCATAACTTTTATATTCGAGATATAGATAAATGTTTTGCTATAGATTTTTTAAAGTAGATTATTTCTGTCTTTTCGAATGTTGGGACGTTTGGTTTGGAGCAAATTTGATATTTAGTAACCCAAAAATGAAATTGCAAAAACTTCAAAAAAAAACAAGAATTCAAACACATTGATATATTACAGACCGCTTTGATAATACAGCAGTCATGATATATATATATATATATATATATATATATATATATATATATATAT
>NW_010964598.1:720104-743232 GCF_000463585.1 Tarenaya hassleriana | reverse complement strand
ATTATAAAATTTATACTGCTCCTTGGGGCTCCTTTTGCCTTCTCGTGTCCTCGTGGACCGTCCATCTGCCTTTGAATACGAAATACGTGTATGTCAACGAAAAGGGAAGTGTTATACGTACGTACGCTGCCATTGCATGCATGAGAAAATTATAAGAAAAGGGAAGTGTTACGTACGTACGTCCATCTATCAACAACAAACCGTATATGATGTAATAAATTGGGTTACATTTGTGACATGACAACATAATTTCAATCCATCATGGTCGGTCACCATCTCATTCAAGAAATCACCCATGCCCTTCACATTAATATAACAAAAACATTCACTGCAAAAAAACCTGCATATAGCGACAGAATTTGCGACGAAAATTTCCGCCGCATAGAAAATTGCGACGGAATGTGACGATTTTACGACAGAATGTGGAAAAAAATTATCCATCGCAAACAGTCGCAATTTGCTACGGTTTGCGACAGATAATTCTGTCACAATAAAGAAATAGATTATTTGCGACGAAAAATAAAAATTGCGACGGATTGCGACGGAATATTCCATCGCAATGTATTTGGTTTCGTTTTTCGACGAAATTTTTTGAATTTTTGGCGCGTAAATTAATTTTATTTTGTGACAGATTGCGACGGAAAATTCCGCCGCAAAATGCAATGTAAAACTACGAGTCGTCTTCTTCATCAGACTTCAAAGATTTTCGAAAAAAAAAGAAAAATTACCAAATTTCTTCTGAATCTCTCCAAAGGTCGTCAAATTTCTCCCATAAGGTAATATATATGTATTTATGTATATATATATGTGTGTGTGTTTGTGTGTGTTTATGTATGTGTATGTGTGTGTAAGTGAATGTGTATATATATGTGTGAATGTGTATGTATGTGTTTATATATGTGTGTAAGTGAATGTGTATGTATGTGTGAATGTGTATGTGTGTGTGTTTATGTATGTGTATGTGTATATATATGTGAATGTGAATATGTATGTGTATGTATATGTGATTGTATGTGTATATAAATATATGTGTATATGTGTGTGTTTATGTGTATGTGTATGTGTTTGTGAAATGTATATGTGTATGTGTTTGTGAAATGTATGTGTATGAGTATTTATGTATGTGTATATATACATGTATATATGTGTATATGTGTGAATGTGTATGTGTGTTTGTGTATATATGAGTATGTGTATATGAAAATATATGTGTATATATATGTATATATGTGTATGTATATTTGTATGTGTGTAATGTATGTGTATATAGGTGTATGTGTATGTGAAAATATATATATGTACGTGTATATATAGAATAGAATTTTTTTATATTTTTTTAAATTTTTTAAAACATTTGCGATGGAATGCGACGGAAAAAATTCCGTCGCAAATTGCGACGGATTTATCCGTCACTTTCTTTTTCTCGTCGCAAAACTGCGACGGATTAACGACCGTTATACGTTTGCGACAGTGCTATAGCGACGGAAATAAGTCTGTCGCATTCCGTCACAAAATCTTAATTGCGATGGATTTCCTTTGTATTTGCGACGGATTTTTCCGTCGCTATATAACTCTTTTTTTTGTAGTGATTTTCAAAAATAATAAGAAAGTCATTCAGAAAGATCATCACAAATTATGATTTAAGACGTAAAGCATGAAAGAAGAAGAAATGAAATCACCGTACAATTTCGTCGTCATCATCATTCATCACTATCATATATTTCCAACGTCATACAATAGCCTTTTGTTTGTGTCGGACAGAACTGCGTCCATTCATACAAACATCAGAAATTTAAAAACCATGGTTAACCAAAAAAAATGTTAACTAGAAATCCGGTTAAACTTAAACCGGATGAAATTTACCGGAATAGGCACACTGAACCAACTGAAATTTCTTGTTGGCGTCTTCTTTCTCGCTCACTTCGGAAAACCGGTTTGGGTGCCATTTCTATAACCAAAACAAAAAATGTTACACTTTCCAAGAAAATGTTTCGGAATCCGGGAAAATCTGGAGATCTTGAAAGTAGGATATTATCTGAAACACTGTCTTCCAAAAAAAATGCCCGTGCAAACAATGAATACTCATAGGAGCATTGGATTCAGAACCATAAATTCCAGAAATTCGAGCAGTTTCAGGTAAGGGGCAAAAACGTAAAGAAAGAAAAACAAAAATCCCATAAGCGTGTCCGAGCTCTGTTTGTGTACAATCATTGTCCAAACCCAGAACTGCATACAAGTCTCCATCGTACCATTCTCCATTACTGTCTTCTTTCTTCTTCTTCTTCTCCAGAAACAAGAGTAATAGAAAAACAGAGCCTTCTGAGCAATCTCTTGAACTTGTATGTTTCTTCGATGTTACTGTCCACAAGTTTATTGCAAGATTTGACAGATTGTTGTTGGAAATATAAAACATTAAAATGATCCATAAAACTTTGGGTTTGGACTTCATATTAGTTTGAACTCATTGATGGGTATGAGTTAATTAAGTTTGAAAGTCCATTGGTATTCATGGTAATCCATCTCTCCTTACCCTATAAATATAGGATCTTGATTCACATTTTTCATCCATCAGAAAAATTATCAAAGAAAGGAGGAAATGAGAGAAAAACTGATTTACCCACTTGTTCTTCAAAGTCATTCCGTTGCAATATGGATTCAGGTATATTTCCTATATGATATATACTATCTTATTAAGTTTGTGTGAATTATGTAATACCGTATCCAGTTTTGGTGAGTTTTCATAAAGTTATCGAAAACTATCAATATAAAATTTACATTTGGTATCAGAGCATGTGTTTTGGTGTTATCATAATTCATCGATTAAATTTTCGAAATTGTACTATATTTCGAAAAAATTATGAAACACGTTTTTATATATATCTCATTACGTTGATCTTAAAACATGTTTATTCATATGCACAATTAAAGGTTAATGTGCATTATATATAGATATAATTTTTATTAAAATATATCATCAAAGTTTAAAGTAATAAGAAATTAAAGTGTATATATGTACCTGAATTAGTATATATTAATATACATATAATTGTTATATAATAATAATATATGTCTTAAACATATCAAAATGCACATGAAATTACGTGTATTTTATAAAAGTTATGCACTCATTAATAACAACTTTAAATAAATAAATAAATTTATTGTAATGTATTAACATTTATAACTTTTATGTTGTTATAATACATATAAATATTATTATTATTATTTTGTATCTTCGTATAAGTATGTATATTACGTATTAATATACCATATAATAATTTATGTGGATAATATTTTATATGCTTTATGAAATTAGCTATGTGGATACATATTATATGGAAGTTAAAAATATTTTGATTTGTTTATTATTTAAACTTGTTAGTCACCAAAGTGACCTAGTTTAAATTTAAATTAAATATTCAAATCAAATATGTATGTTTTAATTGTTCATGATAAAAGGATGCAAATGTATGACATAAAATAAATAAATAAATAACTGAACAATTATAATTATTTATCGTATTGCTATTAGATCATCCAAAGATGGATCAATGCATATGATTAATAATATTAGAGGGACATAATTGTTTTTTGGTTAATAAGTATGTATGTCCAAAGATTGCATGCTTATTTAACTGGTAGTATTATGATGTCCATTAAAGTTTATTTTGCATCAATGATTGTATATATATATCGAAGTATTGTCCAAAGGTGAACTTTGATATATATTATTGTTAATTTTGAAATACTAATGGATGAATATTTATAAAATTTCAGCTTCACTTAACCTTATGGCTTCTGGCAATGGAATTATTAAGTTCAACGGGCTTAACTATGCAGATTGGTCTGAACAGATCCAATTTTATTTGGATTTCAATTATATGGATCATGCATTGTTGAATGAAAAGCCAACAACCATAACAGATGGAAGCTCAGAAAATGACAGGATTAACTTCGATTCGTGGGAGCGATCGAATAGGTTGTGTTTGAACTTGATGAAGATCACTATGGCAGAAAGTGTTAAGCCATCGATACCTAAAACTGAAAGTGCAAAGGAATTTATGCAAAAGATTAAAGAGTATTCTCAGTCAGATCTGGCTGACAAGTCAATTGTAGGAAGTCTCATGAGCGAGCTGACTACGGAAAAGTTTGACTGGTCACAGCCTATCCATGATCATGTGACTAACATGTCTAATATGGCGGCAAAGTTGAAAACTATGGAAATGGATGTTAATGAGATATTTTTGGTCCAATTCATCATTAACTCTCTGCCTATTGAGTTTGGTCAGTTCCAGGTGAATTATAACACCATCAAAGAAAAATGGAACTTTCAAGAATTGAAGGTCATACTCATACAGGAGGAAGGGAGATTAAAGAAGGTGAAAGAACATTCTATTCATCTTACTGTTCAAACTAATGACGGCAGCAATAAAAGAAAACCAGGGAAAAATGACAAAAAGAAGGATAAAGCTCCAATAAAAGATAATGTGAGCCAAGTCCGGAAAGAAAAGTGTTTTTTCTGTAAGAAGACTGGACACATTAAGAAAGATTGTCAGAAAAGAAAGGCATGGTTCGAAAGCAAAGGTAAACATAATATTTTAGTTTGCTTTGAATCAAATGTTATTGAAGTGCCCAATAATACTTGGTGGTTAGATTCAGGTACTACTACTCACGTTTCTCATATTAAACAGGGATTCAGTATGATCCAAACCATAAAAGGACCTGAACGGCACGTGGTCATGGGGAATAAGATGAAAGCACAGATAGAAGGCATTGAGACTTATAGATTGGTCTTAGACACTGGCTTTCACTTAGCTCTTGAAGGATGTCTCTATGTTCCTGAATGTGCTCGAAATCTTGTTTCTATTGGAAAATTAGACTTGATGGGTTTTTCTGTTAAGTTCGGTTCTGGTATTTTTCAATTATATAAACATGAACACATTTTCGGTTCTGGTATTTTAATGGATGGTCTTTATCGTATTAATCTTGATAGAAAGTTTTCAGAATCCTTGTTTAATGTTGAAATTATTATGGGCGTTAAATGTAGTGCACCTAACAATGAAAGTTCGAATTTATTGTGGCACCAAAGTTTAGGTCATATATCCAAAGAAAGGTTAACAAGATTCGTGAAGAATGAAATTTTACCATGTTTGGATTTTAGTGACTTAGGAGTATGTATAGACTGTATCAAAGGAAAGCAGACAAAACATATTGTAAAGAAAACGACCACAAGAAGCACTCAGCTTCTAGAATTAATTCACACTGATATTTGTGGTCCTTTTGATATTTTCACGTGGGATGGAGAAAGGTACTTTATTACTTTTATCGATGATTACTCACGTTATGGTTACAATTATCTTCTGCATGATAAATCTCAATCTGTGAACATACTTGAAGTGTTCATCAATGAGGTTGAGAGGCAGTTAGATAAAATGGTTAAAGTTATGAGATCCGATAGAGGTGGAGATTATTATGGAAAATATAATGAGACTGGACAATGTCCAGGTCCATTTGCGAAATTCCTCGAAAGTAAGGGTATTTGTGCACAATACACAATGCCCGGTACACCGCAACAAAATGGTGTAGCAGAAAGGCGGAATCGTACATTAATGAATATGGTTAGGAGCATGATAAGTAATAGCTCTTTACCTCTCTCATTGTGGATGTATGCATTAAAAACATCAACTTATCTGCTTAATCGTGTTCCTAGCAAAGCAATCCCTAAAACACCTTATGAAATGTGGACAGGAAGGAAACCGAGTTTAAGGCACCTACATGTTTGGGGTTGCCAAGCAGAAATAAGAGTATACAATCCACATGAAAAGAAGCTTGATCCTAGGACAATCAGTGGATTTTTCATTGGTTATCCAGAAAAGTCTAAAGGATTTATATTTTATTGTCCTAACCATAGTACGAGAAGTATGGAGACTGGCAATGCAAGGTTTATTGAAAATGGTCAAATCAGTGAGGGTGATGTCTAAAAGATTGTCTATTCGATGTCTGTAAAAGTTAGCATATAAGAGATCCGGGATAATGTTTTCACACCGGATATCCCTTCTGTTGTTCTTGTACCGAAATTCACATCAACGTCTCGTGATATTCTAGTACAACAAGAGCATGTCGAAAACCCACATAATGAGAGCATTATTAATGAACCAGTCATGGTACCAGAGGAGATTAATGAACCACCAATCATCTTGAGACGATCTGAAAGGGAAAGGAGATCTGTTATCTCGAATAATTATGTGGTTTATGCTCTAGAACATGAATGTGACTTAAGCATTGAAAATGATCCGTCTACATTTCAACAAACCATGAATAGTTGTAATTCTGGAAAATGGTTTGATGCCATGAAAGAAGAATTAAAATCCATTAAACGACAATAATGTCTGGGACTTAGTAGATTTACCGGAAGGTGCAAAGAAAGTCGGCTGTAAATGGGTTTTTAAAACCAAGCTTGACTCACGTGGTAATATCGAAAGGTATAAAGCCCGACTTGTTGCCAAAGATTACACCCAAAAGGAAGGCACAGACTATAAAGAGACTGTCTCTCCGGTTTCTAAGAAAGACTCTTTGAGAATTATATTGGTTTTAGTTGCTCATTATGATTTAGAGCTTCATCAAATGGATGTTAAAACCACTTTTTTGAATGGTGATCTAGAGGAAAAAGTATATATGGATCAACCTGGAGGATTTATACCCACGGGAAAAGAAAATTTAATGTGTAAGCTGAGAAAATCAATTTATGGACTAAAACAAGCTTCCCGACAATGGTATCTTAAATTTAATAATACCATTACATCTTATGGTTTCGTAGAAAATATCGTTGATCGATGTATCTACATGAAGGTTCGTGGGAGTAAGTATACGATTTTAGTCTTATACGTTTATGATATTTTACTTGCTGCAAATGACATGTGAATTTTACATGATGTAAAAGTGTTTTTTTCTAAGAATTTTGACATGAAAGATATGGGTCATGCATCCTATGTGATAGGAATAGAAATATTCCGAAATAGATCACAAGGATTGTTAGGATTGTCTCAGAAAGGTTACATCAACAAAATCTTAGAAAGATTCAGAATGGATGAATGCTCTGCAGGAAAGGTTCCAATCCAGAAAGGTGACAAGTTCAGTAATTTACAATGTCCGAAAAATGAACTGGAACGAAAGGAAATGGAAAATATTCCTTATGCATCAGTGGTTGGGAGTTTAATGTATGCTCAAACGTGTACTCGACCAGATATCAGCTTTGCTGTTGGAATGTTAGGTCGGTACCAGAGTAATCCCGGAATAAATCACTGGAAAGTTGCAAAGAAAGTTCTAAGGTACCTGCAAGGTACCAAAGAATATATGCTCACATATAGAAGATCAAATCATCTGGAAGTCATTGGTTATTCAGATTTAGATTACGCTGGATGTGTTGATACGAGAAAATCGACTTTTGGATATTTGTTTCTACTTGCCGGAGGAGCAGTATCATGAAGGAGTGGAAAGCAGTCTGTCATCGCTGCTTCCACTATGGAAGCTAAGTTTGTAGCATGTTTTGAAGCTACCGTTCACAGTTTATAGATGCGGAACTTTATCTCAGGGCTTAGGATTGTCGACACTATAGCTAGGCCGCTGAGAATTTACTGTGATAATTCTGCAGCTATCTTCTTCTCGAAAAATGATAAGTACTCAAAAGGTGCTAAGCATATGGAGATAAAATACTTATTTGTCAAAGAGGAAGTTCAGAAACAAAGAGTATCATTTGAGCATATCAGTACTGATTTTATGATAGCGAACCCATTAACTAAGGGATTGCCGCCTAAGACTTTTAAGGCTCATGTTGATCGTATGAGCATTATAGATAAGTCATTACTGTAATTTAAATAATTGCTCATTATATATATGATATTTTGAATTCAATAAAAGACTTGTTTCTGTTATTGAAATTCATATTATCATTAAATTATTTGTGTACACATGAAGTTGATGGAGATAATATGCATTATTGTTTTACAGTTATTCCTGGCCATAAAAGATGTTTTGGATGACAAACGATTGTGATACTTGGAAGGAATCACATTCAAATAAAATGATGTGTGACCGCCAAGATTCAATTGTTTGTTGTTCAAATAAAAGTTATCGGTGATATATGAACACTACTAGAAAACACGGAAAATGTGACGCAAAAGGTGACGCAAAATTTGCGTCACTAAAATGGTGACGCAAAAGTGACGGAAATAGTGACGCAATATTTTCGTCACTAAAGCGTCACTAAATAGTGACGCAATAGTGACGCAAATAGTTGCGTCACTAAACGGTGACGCAACAAATAACGAAAAATTTGCGTCACGAAAAAAGGTGACGCAAGAGTGACGCAAATAGTTGCGTCACCCTTTGGTGACGCAATTTAGTCACCGTTTAGTGACGCAATTGCGTCACTATATCTGTATTTTATTATTTATACGTATAAACATACAAATATTTATATATAAGTATATATTTTATATATACATATATATATATATATATATATATTTGTACGTATAAATATACGAGTATTTCTATATAAATATAAATTTTATATATACGTATATTATATATATATATATATGTATTTGTATGTATAAATATACGAATATATATAAAACATAAATTTTATATATACGTATATATTATATATATGTGTATTTGTATATACAAATATACGAGTATTTTATATATAAATGTGTATTTTACATATATTTATACATACAAACATATGTTATGTATATAAATATATATTTTATGTATGTATATATACGTACAAATATATACGTATATATATATATATATATATATATTTGTAAGTATAAATATTTGTATATGTATATGTATTAATGTAGTAATATATCAGAAGTTTAACTTGGATCAGTTGGTTGGTTGTCAATTGGAACTCTAAAGTTAAGTGTGCTTGAGCTGGAGCAGTGGAAGGATGGGTGACCTCCTGGGAAGTGGATTTCGAGGATTCAATCTCAGGGTATAGGTCGGGAATAGGGTATAGGATTAGATTCGGGATTAAAAAAAATTATTTTTGGATCCAAAATACGTTTTAGTGACGCAATAATTGCGTCACCTTTTTTAGTAACTAAATAGTGACGCAATTGTGTCACCAAAAGGTGACGCTAAAAGGTGACGCAATTGCATCACTATTTAGTGACGCAAAAATTGAGTCACTATTGCGTCACTCTTTTGTGACGCTTGGTGACGAAATCTGAATTGGTGACGGTATGAATGGTGACGCTTTTGGTTGCGTCACTATTGCATCACCTTTTGAAAAGGGTGACGCAAAAATATAAAAGGGTGACGCAACTTTTGCGTCACCCTTTTACTGTTTTCTAGTAGTGGAATACAATATAAAATTATGCGTTTTAAAGATTGTAGATCATCAAATCATCACATGGACCAAGTGGGAGAATGTTGGAAATATAAAACATTAAAATGACCCATAAAACTTTGTGTTTGGACTTCACATTAGTTTGAACTCATTGATGGATATGAGTCAATTAAGTTTGAAAGTCCATAGGTATTCATGGTAATCTATCTCTCCTTACCCTATAAATATAGGATCTTGATTCACATTTTTCATCCATCAGAAAAATTATCAAAGAAAGGAGGAAAGGAGAGAAAAACTGATTTACCCACTTGTTCTTCAAAGTCATTCCGTTTCAATATGGATTCAGGTATATTTCATATACGATATATACTATCTTATTAAGTTTGTGTGAATTATGTAATACCGTATCCAGTTTTGGTGAGTTTTCATAAAGTTATCGAAAACCATCAATATAAAGTTTACAATTGTACCGACAATAAATAGGAAAATTCAGATCATATATGTATGTATGAGCATACGTATATATGTGTATATATATAGACATGTACTCGTCAGCGTGACGGAGGGAGATGTAGAGTTTTGCTGGGACCTAGCCGAAAAGAAAACTCGAGAAAAGCCGGCTACTTCTTGTCTTTTATCTTTAATCCATTTTTCAGGTTTTATACGATATATCTTAAAATCTACTCTCTCAGTTTCAAAATAGTTTCAAAATAATTGTTGTTTTAGATTATTTCACATTTTTTTAAGAAAAGATAAAAAATCACATATATCCTTATTTAATTATAAAAACAATGTTATCATTAATAAATTATTGGAATTTAATAGAAATAAAATTGACAACTATTATAAAAAAAGTCTTGAAAATATAGAATGACAAATATTTTGAAACATAGAAAATAACCTAAAACTATAAATATTTTGAAATCGGTGGGTACCAAAATCAATTTATTGTTTTATTATTTATATAAATAAATACGTTATAAATTTGTGACATCCAGGGTGGATAATGATGGGTGTAAAAATGGAATATTTATTGACGGATTAAGTTGTCTAATAAAGGCAAAATAGTGAATAATATGTATGAGAGAAAAAAAAAACACGAAATGATATCCACGTGGGCATCTCATCCATCCACGCATCGAATTTCGATTGTGACTATTATAGAAATATTCGTTACATACATACATATATACATATGCCCCAAAACGTCTGTCCAGAACATTTGGTTAAAAAAAAATTACAAAACTCTCTCGAACTGTACATATATATTCCCCGGAAGTTTTCACTATATTTTTGGAGACATTTGTCTTTCCGCGAGGCCCATATCTTTTATTGGGCCTATTTTCAATAAGCCCATATATTTATATCTTTCGACGGCCCAAATTCGAGAATATAAAAACGAAAGGAACTAGTAAATACTTATAAAATAATTTTGTAAATATATTTTCCGGGGTTTACTTCAGTTGTATTTTAACATTTAAAATTTTAAAACTTAAATATATGTGTGTATTTGGTGGATAATCGTATGTATGTATGTATGCATGTATGTATGTATGTAACGAATATTTCTATGATGGTCAGAATCTAAATTGGATGTTAATTTTAATATACATACATACCTACGTACCCGTATTTATGTGGCAAAGATGCATAGATCCTTTGGAAAAGGAAAAGAAAAATAAGGCAGAAGTGGTTAAAGTTCCATTGAATCAGGCGAAGGACACGACGGCTGACTTCTCTCAATCATGAGAGTGTCGATCGGAAGCTTATACCTAATTACGCTTAACCTCCAAACTTCACATCATATATATATATATATATATATATTCAAGTGCTAATTATAACTCGTCGTACGAATATAATCTAATGTTTTTTATTACTTTCCTTGACAACTATTTCTTTTATTTGGGGATCTCCCCCGGCTCTGTTGGTTTGAGAGTCCACTTCCTGAACAAGAGGTCGTGGGTTCAACACCCAGGGTATGGAGATTTCCCCTCCGACCACCTTCGGGTGCTTCACATCCCACACGTGTGGTGCCGGTTGTGCGTGTGGGTCGGGATTAGTCTGGACCCTTTGGGCCTGGGATTACCCGGTTATCCAAAAAAAAAAAAAAACTATTTCTTTTATTTCTCCAGAAAAAAAAAAGTTAAAGTCCACGACACTCTTTTTTATAATGTTTTTGTCCCTTTCGTCTCTACCACGAAATTAATGTCTAACACGTCTATCGATATATATATGTACTTCATATGTTTGTTACCATAAATAAAAATGAAAATAAAGACACTCAACTTGTAAGAAAATGACAAAAACAAATCCAGCTGTGAAATTCGGAAAGGAAACATAAACTTTTAAAAATGATGTTTAGGTTTCCGATATATATATATATATATGTATATATTAAAAATGATAACTATATAAGCGAAGTTAAGCGTTAGATTAACGATTTCTAATATAAATGAATAATATCTATTTGCATTCAAAATAAATTTGTTTTATATAATTTTTAAAATTATATTGATTCAATATAAAAATAATCGAATATATTTTTCAGATAAGAAATAGTTTTTAAAAAATCGATTAAAATTCAAATTCTAGTTAATCTGAATCTAATATAAAAATTAATGAATATCTATTTGGATAACTTTTTGTAGGAATTAAGTGTTTTTTCTGTATTTGTAATCATTGGCATTTTAGATTAATGATATTTATATTATCAAATTGTTTACAAAATATCCGCAGCTAGAAAAGATAAATATGACCAGAAAATCGGGACCAGCTCTCGCCTGCGCGTGGGAGCGAATATTATTCTTTAATTCAAGAATCAATATGAATTACAACATTTTCTTTTTTAACGACCATATTGTAAAACAAATAATACGATACATAAATACCACATGAGATACGTTGTAAAAAATAAATACTGTGAAAACATGATACACATCATTAGTATTTTCGAACAAATATCAAAATTGCTCAGAGGAAAAACCAAAAACAAAAGCAAATTAATGATACGTTTTGAGATCGTATCGTGTATCAACTGCAATATCAAATCCTTAGGGAGGATTATAATATGAAATGTATAATCATATTGATGATCAGTAAGTGTAGAACTCAGCCAATTCTTCCATGGATCCTCCCCCCAATCCGCCATGAGAGCAGTTACCACTGTTCTTGAGCATCCACAGCAAGTGCTCGAACAGAACAACTTCACAGGCGACGATCCTTAGGGAGGATTATAATATGAAATGTATAATCATATTGATGATCAGTAAGTGTAGAACTCAGCCAATTCTTCCATGGATCCTCCTCCGAATCCATCATGACCATCTCCATGGGAGCAGTTGATGTTCTTGAGCATCCAAAGCAAGTGCTCGAACAGGACAACTTCACAGGCGACAACGATCTCTCGATCGTGCTCGGCGAATCTTGAAGACCGATCCACGAGTTCTTGGAAGAGCGGGTGTCCGATGATGTCGGAGCTCAACGTGTACGGTCTCCGACACTTTCCCACGTAAACCAAGTGGAGATCGTCGTCGTTGCGGTTTCCCTTCGGGAGTTCCACGGCTGAGGATTCGCCGGAGACGGCGACGGATGCGGCGGAGGAGTGGTGGGTCGACTTGGTGAACGACGGCCATCTCTTCATTGCCGACTTGAGTTTTGTCAACTTCCCGACTTTGGCCATTTGGAGAGAAAAATCTTTGATTTTCTTTTGATTGAACAAAAAGGGTTAGTTTTTTTTTTCTTCAAAGATTAGGGTTTATGTGTATTGGTGTATGCGTGCATGTATCGGTGGGGTTTGATGAAGAAGGATTGTCTGTGGAAGAGAACTCTTACAAGTCATGGGACGTACGAACAAGGAAGCTTCGTCCATTTATATACACGACCAGAGAGAGAGAGAGAGAGAGAGAGGTAGGACGCATGGCCCATGGACTGCTGTAGAACAGCTCAGAGAGATAAGGACAGAAGCGGCGAAACCACTGTCTATTCGCTCATCCTTTCCATATTTTTGTTTATAAAATTACACATATATATACATAATATAATATGTTTGTGTGATGTGTGTATTTGTGTAGGCAACCCCTTGTCTGTTGTTGTCTGGTGGTGTGTGTGTATTTGTGGATGACCATAATAATATATGCTTTCAATGATTTGATGGCTTTATTATGTATCCGAATCCAAATTGTCATATCTTTTTCATATTATTCAAGGTAATGTAATGTAATGTTTAAAGATAAAAAAGTATTGTTTGTTTTAAAAAAAATATAGGCTAAAATTCCCTACTTTTGCTTATTATATAATTTTATGGGATCAACTCCAAACAATAAACTAATCTCCACTAATCATGAGACTGATGCCTGAAATATAATTATATATGTATGCCCAAATCCAACATCAATATATAATGATGTTATTATTATTTGATATTTCTAAGTTAATTACAATTATTGGATAGCTTTAGTTTGGTGGACGATAAAAAAATTATTAAATCCAAAACGTCTTTCAGAAAGAAAAATAAAATAATAATTTTTTTTAATAATTAGCTGGTTGCAGCAGGAGCTAAATTCTTTTAGTTTACCATACACACACATATATCTATATATATATATATATATATCCAACTGAATCGATGTTATCAACCCTTATAGATGATCCCGATATATACAACCTTAGATGATAGGTTTCCACAAGATTTGTAATAATTTGCAATTATTAGCAGCTAATAATAACAATAATATATAATAATAACATGTGTGTCGTTTGTTGATTATACACGAAATCCAAGCTAAAAAAGTCATGATTCTAACTCGAATTCGTGGTAAAAGCTTGAAGATGAAAATTCGTATGTGGGTTCGCATGTGATGCGGAACTCTTTGAGATTACATATGAACAAATCATAGCAATTAATCACGTTGCTGATACACCAAAAAAATACCTCAGCTCTTAAAATTTAAAATTATACAAAAAAAATTTCAATAAATTTGAATAGAATTATCGACAGTATAATTAAGAACCGTGTATGAAATTGATTTGAAGAGTTGAGATATTTTATATATATTTTTTAATATTTGGTATATTTATTTGTTAAATTAAAAATTCATATATTTTTTGACACATTTTGAAAAAATTCTAAGATTTTTCCTAATTAATTAGCAAAACTTGGTAATTATTACGTGGAAACTGCACATAATGTTATAATTTAGTCTGTACCCAGAAACGTATCTTGCTCAATACATATATATATAAATATGGACCGTTATTTCCAACAATGAAATATTACAATAAACATTAAAACATTATGTTTACATAATGTTAATAGCAAAATTTTCTTTATAATAAAAAGACGAAAAAAATGGTTTCCAAAGGGTTTTCAACTCAACAACAAAGAACCTTGCATGACAAGCAATGTGGTTTCTTCTTGCTCAAGCAATCGTAAGTAGACGATGAAACATTACTCTGACTTCTTCTTCCTCCTGTTCTTTCTGGCCTTTGGTTTTCCTCTCCTTCCAGCTTCTGAATCATTGGGATCGTCTTTGTTTATCAAATGTTCGTACTCTTCAAGACTCGCAAACGGTGATTTCGATTTCCGTTTCCGTTTCCCTTGCTTTTTCTTGTCACCACCACCACCACCACCATCATCATCGTCATTGTCATCACCATCACCATCACCATCACCATCACCATCACCATCACCATCATCCATGTCTCCTATATCAATATCCTCACCTTCATCGCCATCATCATCATGGATGGCATTGTCTTCAAATTCTTCTCCATCAAGCATGTCAATGTCCAACTCAGCATCACCCACCAAGTCGTCATCATCTTCATCTGCAACTTTATCTAAATCATCGTAATCATAGTCACCTTCCTCGGCTTCTACAACATCGTCAGCAGCATCCAACATATTCTCTATCTCTTCATTATCACTCTCATCACCACCATCAACATCATCATCGACATCGACATCACTCTCGTTGTCTCCGCCATCACCATGGTCCACATCGTACAGCTCTTCTGCAGCTTCTTCCTCGGGCAATTTCTTCTTCTTTTTCTTCGATTTCTTACTGGAGTTCATTTTGTTCACATAGAACTTGTGGAAGACAAGATCTTCTGGGGGCACGTCCTCTTCCGCCAAGGAGAGTATCTCCGACCCGATAAAATGGTTTGACAGGTCAAGCTACATGTGAAGAAGAAAAGAAACCATTACAACGTGAATGCTTTAAGTTTTTTTGAATCACGAGCATAACAAAAAAAAAGGGAGATTGGTGAATTGTTGAAAGCTCGAGTTTTACCTTCTTGGAAGGTTCGATCTGGGAACCACCATGCCAGGTGCTTTGCTTCGGTTTCTTCTCCATGAATTTGTCCAAGAAAGCAGTTAGGCATAAATCGTTTAACGGGTTCCCGTTGTAAACAATGTTCGTCCCTGACAAAAGGGTTCCAGCCATTGTAGCCACTGAAGGGTGAACGTGTGAAGAAAGAACCGTCAATTCCCACCAACTTGCACGATCTCCATTGCTGTTTTTGTTCATCAGAGAACGAGGAATAAGCCGAAAGTGAGCTTTCATGTTTTGCAGACAAAATGGTAAAACAAAATAAGCAAACCATGTAAGAAACAACTCCAAACACGCATTTACGAGGTAATGGAGCCAGTAGAGTGACCCAGTGGATCCCATTCTAAGCGTATAAGAAGTCGAGATTACTGCTAAATCTAAGACCAGTTCTGTAACTAATGCTGTTCTGAGCTGGTCATGACACATAAAATGGATCACAGCAGTAACAGAGCCACAGAATAAGCTCCAGTATTCACGTCATATGGCAAGAGAGACAGCTTAACATACATATCGTGAGTCCTAGATAAGATTAGTGGAGGAGGACTATTACCAGTAAGAAGGTTCTCTGTGACGAGGATCATATCCTCCGGGAAGACAAGTTGATGACAAAGGCAGTTGGCTTCTTCCCATATCATTGGAGATCTCCTTGGTTTCTTTATGATCCGGAGAATTCTCTCTTATAAATAGTTCTTCTCCATCATCGGATGGATCATCATCTTCTTCTTCATCAGATTGAGGAACGGGTGCATCATCTTCATCATCCGAAGAAGAATCACTACCTGTCCTGGTAACTTCATCACCATCATTATTGAGTCCAGTATCGTTCCTTTCTTTCTCGGATTCCTTCCCGGATTCAATATCGTCTTCCTCTTTCACATCTTCAAAGTGTTCTATATCTTCTTCATCATCAACCGATTCCTTCTGGAGCACCATGTTCCTGAATGGAGGCGAAAATACACTGAACGACAGCTAAATAGGCTATGAACTTTGCAACTTACAGAACCAAAATGTCGGGCAAACATACCAAAGAGGCGGCCTTGCTTTTAGTACCTCGGACAAGAGGAAAAGGCATCCACATGCATATTGCGGCGGCTGCTGAAGCGCTACCTATTCAAGTATTTAATGGAAACTTTAAGATATGACCCAAAAAGAGAATTTCTTATTAACTTACAGAATGCTGATGCAACACGTTGGAAACTGGATATGAAGAGCTGATATGAATTCCCTTCAATCTCGAAATCGAATAGCAATACTAACCTGCAAGACCCTTTTGGAGAAGGCAGCGACACGTTTCACGTTTATATCGTTTTTCATAGCTCTGAGGAGAAGTCCAATAAACATTTCTGCCTGAAAATAAAAATTACAAGTTACTGAACAGACTTAAGCAGAATAGTGATACAACATAGCCATATTAGTACGTAAGACATGAAATCTATTCTGCGTAGATGGGTGTAAATATATTTACAACAAAACTCAAACTTAATTATGGTTTGAAACAATATACAACAACAACAACATCGCCTCATTCCCAAGTTCATTTGGGGTCAGCAAAAAAATCATGCAAAGTCCAATTGAAAACTAAGAATAAATGTATGACATATGGGGAAAAACATAAAACACAAGGAAAAAAATATACTTGCCTTGGAAGAATTCATTGCGGAGGGAAGTAGAAGTTTTGAATACAAAGCACGGTAAAACCTATCACTGACAATCTTATTCTTGGATGAGATCTTGTCAAGAAGCATCAGTGCTTGAACTCCCACGTTGAAATTATTTGAGTGCACCTGCAAACATCCATGATCTTCATTTCAATTCATTTTCTATTAGAGATCCATTAAGGTACAATAAGATTTACCAGTTTAAAAAGCATCGGAGTCTGTGCTTCAATTATATCATCGACCTCACTGGTAGAAACGTAAGGAAAAGCTCTGTTAACTCCCTGTGATAACAGAGAAATGGAGCATTAGCTGACTTGCAAACTTCCGAGGATAAATCACATAGGGAAAAAAAACCCAGACTGACCGTTAGTAGAGCTGATAGAATTCTAGAATCCATTTCAACATGTGAATCAGAAGACTTCACTTGTTTAGCTTCCTTAAGATTAGAAGTTTTCTTGTCAGCCACTACTTTGTCCTCTGCACCTTGTTTGCCATCTGCTTCTGTGATTAAAACCTACAAGAATGAAATATACCCTTCAGACTCTAACGATTGAAGACAATTGCATCACCTCCCCGAGATGATATTATGAAGGTGAGAATGAGCGGATGAAAGATCCAAAAGGAGGATAACAAATATTCGATTCTCAGACATTACAGGGGAAGGCAGTCCATACCTTAAAAAGAGCGAAATACACATCAATGAGACGCTTTGCTGCTTTTGGATCTCCTCCTTTATGACTCAAACGGATCTGGCTCAAAAAGTTAACCTGCGCAGTTTACAAGCTAGTAAGATCAATTCAACAGACAAACATAATCACTACACTCGCTTTCCTTCTTTTCTTTTCTTTTTCTTTTCTCGAGTCACCAAAGACGAAATAGAAGTGTATTGAAAAGATACTACTAGAATTATTTCCCCTCTTAGTTCAAAAGAAGCCAATGAAAACATGCTTAAAGCGACGGAAAGTCTGAAAGTCTTTCATGTTAATCCAAGGAAACCAAAGTCTGGGAAAGATAGAGAATTAACTTTCGGGGATATCAAATAAACAGGAAAAAGGGCAGGACATACAGCATGATATTTTGCACGTAACCCAAGCTGAGGCCGGAAAAGAAAGGAGTCAACTTCATCAATTACCACAGCCTGTAAAAGAGAAGTCACCAGTCATGCCAGAAGAGAAGAACCCTGAACAACCGGTCTGGTAACCAAACATAAGGAAGTTAGATAATCATACCTTCATATTAGGATGGTCAGCCAAAAGATTTGACAGGTGGAAATCAGCATTAGATGCACTCCTGTTTTGAGGATCCCCCAACTGTATAAAATAATCAAAACAATTAAAAGGATTGCAGTCATAAAAGTTGAATTACGTACAGCTTGGAAAACATTTCACAAGCCTAGAGGAAATTATGGATACCTTGTTCACCAACGCAGCTAGCAATCTACGCTCCTGTTCTGATTTGCTTGTTAACAGGAAATATATGGTCTGGAAGGAAATATATTATGTGTTATAAAGTTTCTGATCAAGTAGCCGAGCAAAAATCCAACAAAGCTATCAGAAGAACTGAGACTTCTACCAGTTTTGCATAATCTAAAAACAGGTAAAGATCATAGGTAATATAAAATATTTAAATCTTTTTTTTCCGTAAATTTTTTGCGCTCATCAAACGCTAGGCATAGAGGCTAGGACACTGCAAAGGGGTGAGAAGGTATACCTTCAAAGCCTTGTCTTTGAGTTGTGGAAGCATATCCCTTGATGCTTCCTCAAGTGCGATAACAAACCGCTCATACCTACAAAGCATCCATGTTAATGTGATATTGGGTTAAAAGAATTACAGTAGGAAGACAGAAAGCTCTTATTATTTATTTAGTGAGGTGAAAAAAGCATGCCCCCTCAAATTTAAGAAACCCGGCAATGTCAGAAAGAACAACTAAACAAGACAAGAGTTCTTTCACCTCTCTTTCAAACATTCCTCCCAGTACCAAAACAGCAAAAGTGAATAACCATCCTTTGTCTCTGGGATGCTATTCAGAGGCCGCTGCAAAAGTGTTTTCAGCTTTCGATCAGGTAATAACCTGAAGAATCAGATGTTTCAGTTAGTTAAACAAATGCAGAGCATTGACATGACTGGATTATGGATATGCTTATGGCGAGTGATGGAAAGAGAGGTACTTGATGAAAAGTTCCGACAGCGCTTTAAACCCCTTAAAAGCATATCTTTTGCCGATCTTGGAAGTCACCATTCCTACAATTAACAAGTCCAATTGAATCATCCAAAAGCAACAGAGTACAGACTGCGGGGAATACATGAGAGGAAACATTTAGGTAATTTCACCATTCAAAATAGAATCAAATCCCAGAAGTTTATAGCTAAGCAAATCCATTACTCCTAGAATTATAACCTAAAGGACTAATCACAGACTCAACTTGCAGATAAACCACTTAGCCAAAGTCGATGTTCTTAAACCCTCGAACTCAAACATTCAAAACCAAATTTAGAGAAGATTATGAAGATTACTACAACACAAAAGATTTTATTTTCATTTTCAATGAAAAACATACCCACTAGCGCATCAAGCGATCTCATATTAGCAATGGGATTCTCTCCGACCATGATCTCAAATGCAGTGACTTTGTCAGTCACTGTCCCTGACTTTTGCGCGGCGACAACCATCTTCATGTCTCCGCTTTTCCCTTTTGAGGAATTGAAATCCTCCGTATACTGCCACATCAATCTCTCTCCCAGTTCCCTCTTCTTCTCCATCAAACCCTTACGCTGCTCCATATTAGTCTCAACCGCTTTCCGTTTATCTCCGCCGAAGATCTTCTCCTCCAGTTCCTCGGCATCCTTGTACCATTCCGAGCTCAATAAACTCGCCCTCACCAACGGTAGCTTCGGCAAACTCTTGTACTTCTCGAAGCGTTTGCCTTTAAACCCGCCATTTTCATTGTCAACCGACAAAATTTCAGGATTTGGCTTCGGTTTTTCCATTCTCTTCATCCGGGTATCTACCTTTTCGCTCCCAGGCCGCAGATTCTTTCCGGTTTCGTTCGAAATCCTCGAGTTTGGCTTCTTTGCGACCCCTCGTTTATGCTCGTCATGCTGTTTCTGACTGGATTCATCGTTCTTAGGCTTTTTCTGCTTCTGGGATTCGATTTTTCCGGTTTTCCGGAAATCAGAATCGTTGAAGCCCGAAGAAGGGAGAGACGACGAGACCAGGCCGAGAGACGAAGCGAAGGATTCAACATCGTTTTTCAGAAGCTCCAAGTCCACGGATGACTTCTTCGAAGACTTTGGATTCGACATCACGAATCCAATACGGTGAAGTAACGAGATTGAAGAAAGCTAAGTGGAAGAGGTTTTGCTAGGGTTTTTAAAGAGCGGCACGAAGGAGACGGACCAGACGAGAACAACGAAAAAACGCTGCGTTTTGAAAGGAAAGGTTATATCGGGAATATAAAAATTAAGGGAGGGCAAAAGCGTCATAAAATGGACATTAGGGCTTTTACTTTCTCAGAACCTTCCTTTATATCGCTTACTTCTGCGTCGTCCTTCTCCTCTTTAATCTTCATCATCCTTCACGCCCCACTCGTTGTTTGTGCAACAGAATCTTAATCTCTGCGTCTCTCTTAGGGTTTCGGAGGAAGAAAGAGGGAAACAATGGCGGCGAACGGAGCTCTGGCGACTAGACAGCTCTCCCAGAAGGAGGCTGACATCCAGATGATGTTGTCGGCTGAGGTTCACCTCGGCACGAAGAACTGTGACTTCCAGATGGAGCGTTACGTCTTCAAGAGACGCAACGACGGTACCCTCTCTTTATTCTTTTGATTTGCTTCCCCCAGATACGAGTATGAATGTGGATGGATGTGTGGTCATCAATGGCAGTGAGATTGTGTGTCAATCTGGTGGGAATATATCTGCGAACGAAGCCTTTGGTTTTCAATTTGTTGTCAGTGATCTGTTGTGTTATGATTTTACTCTTTTCATGTGAAATGTATCGGAAAACACGAACTTTGTCGTGTTTGCTTAGTCAATTTTCCTGTTTTTATATTTTGGATGGTACTTGAGATTTTGTGAGTGTTTCTTCGTCTCTGAATCCGTCTTCTAATAGCATCTGATAGAGAAATCCCCAAGAAAGGATTTGTAGTCCTTGAAATCACATTTCCGTCTGATTTTGTCTGGAGCATCTGAGAGTGCAGAATATGGATAATTTTTCCTAAATATAAATATAAATATAGTGA
The DNA here is from genome assembly GCF_000463585.1 of Tarenaya hassleriana. Taxonomy (NCBI): domain Eukaryota; kingdom Viridiplantae; phylum Streptophyta; class Magnoliopsida; order Brassicales; family Cleomaceae; genus Tarenaya; species Tarenaya hassleriana. The sequence goes on along the minus strand of NW_010964598.1, from coordinate 721,640 downwards.
GCTTGCCTATAGTCTGCTGTTTAATTTCCTTGAAGCTTGTGGGATTAGTTGTCCTTCTTGACTTGTTTAGTGTCATATGCATGGCCTGGTTCTTCATGCATTAAAGTTCTCTTCCGTTTCAGGTATCTATATCATCAACCTGGGGAAAACGTGGGAGAAACTCCAGCTTGCTGCTAGGGTTATCGTTGGCATCGAGAATCCACAAGACATCATTGTCCAATCTGCTAGGCCCTATGGACAGAGAGCTGTCCTGAAGTTTGCCCAGTTCACTGGTGCTAACGCCATTGCTGGAAGGCACACTCCCGGTACCTTCACCAACCAGATGCAAACTTCTTTCAGCGAACCCAGGCTGTTGATTCTTACTGACCCAAGAACTGACCACCAGGTATAATGTAATATCCTTCCGTTAATCTTTACCGGGTTTCTCTTCCCTTTTTGGACAATTGGTAATGGGCTTCCTGTCTGCTGCAGCCAATCAAGGAAGCTGCGCTTGGAAACATCCCAACCATTGCCTTCTGTGACACAGATTCTCCAATGAGATATGTTGACATTGGTATCCCTGCCAACAACAAGGGAAAGCACAGCATTGGTTGTCTCTTCTGGCTTTTGGCCCGCATGGTCCTTCAGATGCGTGGAACCATTCGTCCTGGCCAGAAATGGGATGTCATGGTAAGCAACCACAGTTCCGTTTTCTGAATCTTGATGCTTTACCCTTTTGGGAGAAACCTGTCCATTATGAAATCTGCTATTAGGTTACCAACATGTTTAACCGCTGAATCTTTGTGCTTTTCTTTCGCAGGTTGACCTGTTCTTCTACAGGGAGCCTGAGGAGGCGAAGCAGCAGGAAGAGGAAGAAGCTGTTCCCCAGACTGACTTTGGACTGCCTGCTCCTGACTATGGAGTTGGTGCTATTGGGGACCAATGGACTACTGCTCAGATCCCAGATGCTGCATGGCCTGGCGAGGCTCAGCAGCCGATCCCTGCTGTTCCTGCTGTTGCCTCCTGGAGCGAAGCCAGCGGTACGATCCTAAAAATCGCCCGAGATTTGTTTTTTGCTGGCTTGAAGTTATTTGCCCCTTTTGTTGCCGAATCCTGAATCATCTGTGTCGGTTTTTGCAGTTCCAGTTGCGGCAGACGGATGGGATGCGGCTGCGCCACCCCAGGCTGCCCCGGAATCAGGTTGGAATTGAAATATTTTTGGCCGAAATCGGGTTTTGGATGAAATATGTTATTGCTGATAGACCTTTTTTTTTAAAAAAAAAAATTGGTTTGAGATAGAAAGTGGTCGGACCAAGTGAATTTGTATCACTTGTTTTTTTTTTGTGTGTTCCTCTCTTGAAGAACATGCAATAGTAGTAGTAGTACTTGGTAGCCTTTTTGTTTAAAGTTTCCACCTTTGAATTGTCATCTTTCATTTCCGTTCTCTCTTATGTACCATACTATCGTTTTGTTTCAGGCGATTAAAATTCAACGCCAATTGTAAATCACTCTTTCTCCATTAAGGTACAATAAGATTTACCAGTTTAAAAAGCATAG
>NW_010964598.1:697836-719587 GCF_000463585.1 Tarenaya hassleriana | reverse complement strand
ACTCTTTCCAAAATCAAATTAACCGAACCAAAACATAGATGAATCTCGAAGCCCAAGTGTTATAATGCATCAAAATAGCGGCCTTTGAGATATTTACATGATATTTTTTGTCTTGAGAAGGTCCATGTGCTTAGATGCAATTTCCACCGAGTAATGATATATATATATATATATATGTTTGGCATCTACTTCATATGATTACGCATAATAGTGAATATGCGGAACGCCAAATGTATAATAGTTATAGTAAAACTGGACCGACCCATCTCACATTTCCACAGAGAATAAAATAAAGCTTTTGTAACCGTCACGCTAATCTAATTTACAAATTCGATAGAACCGAAAATACTGGTTTGGCAAAATACTTCAAACCAAACCAAATTGAAATGGTTGGTATAAACCGGACCAAACTCATTCGGGACCTGAACCGGAATGAAAAATGGGACAGCTCGCAAGATGTGTTGTCTAAATGGGGATATTTACAAAGAGATGGCTTGGTTGTGGACTTTCCATCATATATATAACCCTACCGTGTGTACCAAGTTACCCTGTACCTTCCTGTACAAGGTACCGCGGTTTCTTCCAAAACGATTTTCTGAAGGATGTGAGCAAAAATCCAGAGGGAGGTAAGAACTGTATATTGTCACAGTACACTTCCGTAATGGATCCAGTTGGTAAACTCTTGTGAGAAACCCGGTACGTGAACATCCTCGCCTCCTTCTGACCAATCAAGATCAAACCTTCTCGGAGGAAACTGTAAGAACGAAAATCATAGTCAGTGTCTGCCAGTGAAACTCAATTTCCTCTCCAATGATGATGGACCACAGAGACAATTTGAGTTCAAACCCTATGTTTCATCCCTTTCTTCATAAACTTCATGGTGTTAGTGAGATGGTCCGGGTTAGGAGAAGGGGCAGCTGATTAGAGCTATGTTGAACATTTTACGGGGCGATATGTTATATTATTTTCCCTTTTCTGACGAGGAATTCGTAGCGATTACGCCCATGTGAAAAATACTTGAATCTAAAGACTTATATACCATGTATGAAAACTGCATTCAGATTCATTATCCATATGGTATTTGGACGTGACGAACGATGAGTATGATTCATCTCATTGAATTAGGCCAAGACATCGGGATATAAAAGGCGAGAATTGAGTATGAAGGAAGTAGTACCTCGACAGTGGAGTTCGTTCTACTTGAAGAAGTGATGGATTCGTTTTCCATATCGGTATAAATGTTGTCCGAAGACCAAGACAAGGTGCTGAGGAAAGATGAACATCATCAACAAGCATTTGGATAAAGATCAAAGATCTAAGAAATTGATATATGAATGTGCACGTGCACCGTGGACAAAAAGATGATTTCTTTTTACCTGCTTTTTTCAAAGGACTTCTTCACCAGAGCATATCTACTCTTCACAAAAGCATAATTATCGTCATGGCCTTCAGTAGAACAAGAACAGTTGCCCGGAAACATCTGGCTCGAACCCACACGATGTTCACAACAAATGGCCGACAGGAAGCTAAAAAATTTTCAGACAGGAAGAGTATCATAAGGCTGAAAATGAATTTCAGATAGGATGTAGCCGATATTAGGAGACTTAAAGGTACACCTCGGAGGAGAAAAAGCTTCAGCTTCGATGACTGGGAGATCTGGATTGGATTCTGAGATACCTCCGTTAATGCCTTCACGTGAAGGCTGAGAATCTCTGACAATAGCCTCCTCGATGTTCAAATCACCATCCCAGATGATATTATTATCTGAGAATGATCTCCTCATAGCCGGTCTGCAATGCACAGAGAAACATTTAATCTTGTCCACTTGTAGTAACTTAGTAACCAGAGATTTAAAAAGGCATTTCGACAACGAGTACCTCGGGTATTCATTATCAAGGTTGGCACTATATCTCCCGATGTTGTAATGATGGTCAGAATCCAACTCCCATAATGCCGGGTTCCCCAGTTGTGGTCGGAAATGACCCAAGAACCTGACCAAATCACCATGCCAAACATCTCATGACCAAATCTACGAACCTAGAAATATAGATCTGAGTGAACTTACATGTTGATGCCATTTTGTTTCTGGCCATCAAGATAAGCATTACTGTAATGACGACGCAAAGCCGTAAAAATATCACGGTGTCGATTCACCAGGTTGCGCTCACCTCTCAGATCACAAAACATCTGCAATGAGCATTATGATACACGCATTGTTTAAACATCTCAAGTCTACCAGAAAAATACATCGGAGAGAAAAGAATAATAGAATTTTCAACAACGTTTCTAAACGGTGGAAATAGCATGTAGCCAACTTGATCGTTTTGTTTAGAACTGCACCCTTTCATTGCAAGATCACCGGTTAGGGGAATCCAAGCAACTCCCTACGGATTGGTTCTTTTTAACTACATCGGCATATGTTGGATATCTCCAAACGAATTTGGTTCACTTCTGTGTAAAACCCTCGATTTTTTAGTACAATTTACATTTCATTTAAAGAAATCACCTTGCTGTGTGCTTCCGAACCACCATACTGCAATGCAAGTGTATCGCCCATAGTCTGATAAATTTCCATCAAAGTTGTTGATGGATGGCTACTAAGATCAGAATTAGATGATGATGTAATACCCAAGGCATGAAATTGACGCCCGAGAGCCATCAGTCCAAGTGCATATTGAGCCAAATTTGTGCGGTCTAAGCAATCTATGCAGTTTGTCCTCATAACCCCAGTTTGAAGCATAGATATATCAGTCAAGAATGTTCCCTTCTCTGCATTAATCGTTTCCTCGTCCCTACCCGGAAGAGATTGAGTGAAGCCATCTGCATCCGAGTTCCTGAAATACAATTGTATTAGAGTTTAAGGCTTAACACCAGACAAGGAATACAGTCTGAAACTAGGCCAGAGAGATACAAACAATGTAAATATAGCTACTGCAACATGAAGATTGTATAACGAAATCGAGCATATAAAAAGATTAATGGCTTGAATTACTATATTCTAAGTTATGATACTAAATCCCTCGTCAAGTTAAACTCCCCAAAATAGATGATATTTTGCTCTAACAATTAGATCATGAACTAAATTCAGGCAACTTTCAAAGGAAAAAAAAAAGGTTATTACATAAGAAGCTTACTCAAAGCATGAGTCATTCAGTAGTTCTTCGGATCCGACACTCGTAGAAGCTTCACAGCAAAATATACCAGTCAAGTCCAATGCATCCGTTGCAAACGTGCACAAGCGGTCGAATGCACTTTCAGCTCCACTGCGAAATTCGACAAAAGATCGTTAAGTTATTTTACATTAGAAACCAAAAGAATCCATGTTGGTGCAAAATATGGTATAAACAAGTACATTTTGAAGTGTTTACTGAGATCGAAATGAATTGGCCTTAAACGATTCTCCTTCTTCAAGCTTCTGTTTATAAATAGGATAGCCTTTGCAAATTCTGGACGTAGGATGGTTTCTCGATGCTTTTTCTCACTTGCCTAACCACATAGAAGGGCAAACACATAAACAGCCATTTGGAAAACAGAGAAAATGATTGTTGAAAGACACAGAACCTACCTTTATCAGGTTAAGGATGATTATTGGATCCCCATATCGCTGTTTTAGATTCTCAAAATGGCGTTTAGTCGCCTCATAATTCATTTCATTCTTGTATACTGTAAATAAAAAATACAAACAAACGAGATGGGATCAGGATAGAAAAACTAAGAACCCTTTAAGACAAGGCATACGAGGCTTACGCTGTATGTCTGGTTGTGGATTAAAGAGAGATGTTTCTTGGGACCAAAATAGGGGGATGGAGCCCCTGTTCTGCACAACCGAACTTATTACCACTCTCTGACCATCATCGGGAACTTCTTTGGAAATAATCTGCTCTGTCTCGACATCGTTGGCTGCTCTGCCCATCTCATTTACACCACGTCTTAAGTATCTACTCGATAACATGGGAAACAAAGAAAAGTCGGTCTCGTATTTAAGAATAAAGACATATCAAGAGGAGTCTTTATGTGACATTATTTCCAATCCATGTGAGGCTATGCATCAACCTGAATGAATATGAGTTACCTGGTACCAGCAAAATGTCGTGAACGTCGAGCTATGACAGTCATTACAACTTCTGTATCATTTATTGAGCATTTATTCTGGACAAAGAAAAGGAACATTTCGACATTAAGTTAGCATGTTGGACTTGCTTCCAATAAACATAATCGAGACGGGAAATTCATTTACAAGAAACACGATACTTATGTTTTGCTAAATTCAATCTAAAATACGGTCAGTCCTGGGAACTAGGGCATGTGTAATAATCATGCTTCTGATCAGAACAAGTTTATACACCAAGTCACAGAATATTTCAAACTTACCATTCATGGGTTTCCACCGTAATTTATTTAGTTTACCTGATTAAAGAATCCACAAATCAATGCAACTGTCCACACGGTATTCTGGAGGATTCTTCGGATCCCACGGGTTAAGAATGTGTTCCAGACAAACAGTGTGTTGTAGTGATCTTTCCCTCTCTCACTGTTGCATGTGTTCTTCTGAAGGCTATACATGAGGTGATATGTATAGCTGAAATAGAAGTCTCTTCTAAGATCCACCATGGTTAAGAGCTTCTTGTACCTACAATACATGAAAAAAAAGAACGTGTGAGTATATACATGTTTAGTGTCCAACCGATACCTCACCTTATTCAACATGAACAGATTCAAACCGAAATCACGGGGAATTTGTTCATTACAGTATCAGTGGACACAATGATGAAAAGAAACAATCCAAGATTTGTGCTTGCAAATGTGCCGATAAAAACGAAGTGGAGTAGCATTAACAAAGTGTATTTGAATCAACACCTATTCTCGGATAAAGAATCAGCCGCTTCGCTCAGCACTGAAGGATGTGGAATTGTGATCATTCTGCTCTCTGCAATACCATATACTGTATGCCCACAAATCACACCCATCTTCTTTCTTTTCGTTATCATCAGCATATAGTATGGTTCCAAGAATCTTACAAATCCTGCATCCAGAGAATGTTAAATAGATCGAAATGAATTCTGCATAAAGCAAATGACAAAGTGATCGGTAGATAGTTCCCAAGTACGAGCAGAGGGACATATACCGATGATTCCGTAACAAGTTGTGACCTCTTGGAGCCCACCGAACTTCTTGTTCCCTTCGTTTATCCGTCTCTTCACCTCGCGCCATTCATCTTTCGAGTAATTTGTCGGATCTTCGAAGAGATTCAGCTCTGTTGGATTGGTACGATCAATCTTTAGGATTCTCCGGAAAGTCTTCTTCTCGTCTCTGCCGACCAGATAAAGATTCTGTGGAACAAAAGTATCAATTTGGTAAAAAAGGTAGGTAATTTGAGCTGAGAACCTGAATTCTTTCTCAGAAGACTCATGCCATTTTACTACAATTACACGAAAACAACCAAAAATTTCGAATCCACAAGTTTCAAATCGAACCCATTTACAGCTTTTGAAACCTGTCGTGTTTCATGTCGGAAAATATCTCGTAAACAGAGGGATATTTGACCAAAATCATAAACCAAACAGCTAAAATAAAACGATAGAGCGCCTGAGGTAAAATTCACCAACAAGAACAACAAGTTTCGCAAATCAACGAGATGAAACTTTACTGAGTGGGTCTTGTAGAGCTTGAATTTCTGAAGAACAGGAGAGTGAATCGGGTCTGTTCCCGGATCAACCCGAGGATTCGATCCCATCCGAAGATCAGAATCCGGGTTTCGGAAGTGAGAAAACCCGGAGATGGGTTGACTCGTATCACCGGAGAAGATAGAGGACGATGACGAGAAAATCACAACAATATTCCCGGAAAATCTGGGATTGGGAAAAGAAGAAAATGATCGGATGAGCACGAAGAAGATGAACACTCGACGTAACCAGGTTCGGAGAGAAGACCAGCAAGGGGGTAAGAGCTATGGTCTTCAGTTAACCTTTTAGGCGCTAATTCTACATATTTATACTCTCCCTAAACACGCTGTCGTTTTGTGTTGCCTTGTAAAAAAGGGCTTCCCCTTTTTGTTTTTTTTCCCCTTCCCTTCCCTTCTCTAAAAGAACAATCATTATTAATTAAATAAAATCAAATAAAAAATTTGAGTTTTTTTTTAAATAGTTTTTAGTGAGAATATACTCAAAAGGATATAAAGGAAGTCACCTTTTATACTGTTATTGTTATTAGTATTACCCATGCTTGAGTGACCTGAGAGAATATGTAAACCATACTTTATCCTGGGTTTAAATCCAAGCGTGGGAAGGGGTATTCACATGGACTTCTCCGATCCTCTGGGAAATGTAATCGGGTCAAAGGCCCGGTAAACTTCCGGATTATCAAAAAAAAAATATTATTATTATTTTGGATAAATTATTATTAGTATTATTATTGAATTGATATTATTTTCTCGTTAAGTTTCAGAAGTATTGATAATGGCTATAACTCGAGATTGTATGAAAGGAGATTATATTTGATGTCGATTTACATATATGGTTTGAGATGCATAATTTTAAATTTGATCAATATAATAGTAAATATAACTTCAGGGCCATAATAGAGAACAATAAAATTATCCCTATAAATTAGAATCCATTTGGTAAAATAAATAAACTAATTATATGTTTCGAACAAGAAAGCAATGAAATAAAAGAATAAAAATAAATTTAAAATGATCTCCTCCTCAATATCACTATAATGCGAAGGTCGGCCCAATAATAACTACAAATGATTAGTCTTTCTTAATGAGATTTTTTTTTTTAAAAAAAAAAGCGCAGATGATTAAGGAATTGACCTCGTTCCTTCGTGGGATTAAAACGAGTAAAGAGATGAGAATTGAACGTTGAAAACGGTAGGGGGATTATTATTATTGTCGATTTCATAATAATGATAATTAGGCAATTAATTAGTGACACGTATTATCAAACCGTTTGTGGTGATCGACATGTGTATCTGTGCGCTTACGCAGTCGGACATTTTTTGTTTTTATAATACACCACCAATTGACCTTTGCTCGTATGAACTACACCATTTTATTTTTATTTTGGTTTAAATTCTTTAAAATTACATCTGTTCAATTATTTAAGTTAGAAAATTGGATTTTTCTTCTTCTAAAAATATATTTTTTTTCGTAAACGTTTTTTCATAACCGAAACAAAATAATCACACCTCTATTTATCCATCCAAATATTCTACTTTTAATTTAAATACTCACATTTGCTTAAAAAAAAACTTTTTGTGGTTAAATCATGAACACGTGAGATATGTTCTTTGTAATTAAATATCAAAGATATTGGGAATAACCATAAAATAAACTGATGCCTTACGGTGAGCATGGCATTATCCAAAACAATTATTTATTCGTCTTTTCTTATATTAATTAGAACATCATCACTATATAATCCGAAAAATAAATTCAAGCCATCTATTGTCTAACAACAAAGATCAAGTATCATATTAAACCGAAACCCAAACCACAAGCTAGATTCGGTTTGATTAGGTTCGGTTCGGTTCGGTTCGGTCCGGTCTAATAACGGGTTTAATGCCTCTTCTGTCTCTAAGCTTTCCTTCATGCTCTCCCTTCCCACTCCTCGTAAAACTCCTTGAGAAACTCCACCATGAACTCGTGCCTTTTCTTGGCCCTTCTTCGACCCGCCTGAAAATTTTACAGACCCTGATAGAAATTTCTCGTTCTCGTCATCGTATAGCGTTTAAAAGTTGTGTCTTTTTCTCCTAATCTTACCTCGGTTTTCATCAGGTCCTTCAGCTTGAGGAGCTTCTCATGGAAGTGATTAACGGTAGTCTGCTCCTCTTTCTTCATGTACTGATCTTTGGTTAGCTCCATTCGGGGCTTGATTTCAGGATCATGAAGAACTCGGTTTCTGCTTCCACCGAATGTGAAGCAACGAGCAATTCCTATAACCAGATGAGATCGAGGGCTAGTGAAAAAAAAGAATGCGAATTAATAATCAAATGTAACGCGAAATCCTACTCAGCACAACACAACAAGAACATTGAAGTGGGACATCCCTCCTTGGTGATAATAGTCCAGAAATCAGATATAGGATCTTGAGAAATTCTTGATCTGATCTTAAAGAAGCTCAGAAACATAAGAGAAGCTTGTTACCTATAGCGCCAATGGCATCAAGACGATCAGCATCTTGAACCACACCAAATTCTGGAAGAGATTCAACAGTTGATGACCCGGCCAGCTCATCCTTAAACCCTGGAAAATGGGAGAAAGAACTCAACCGTATCGGTTATCGAATTATGGTTTCTCCGATCCAGTTGTCAAGTCATTATTTTTTTCTGGGAGGGATGTGAGCTAAACACCAAATCAGTTAGTGGATTCATCTATGCAATCATCCTGAAAAATGATGCAAGTAAGTGTATTGAGCTCGATGAGTTTAGGAGCCAGTAACTGACCCATTCCCTCGATGATCTTTAGAATCTTCATCTTCTTGCCCTCTTCTACACACTCCTCGTTAAGGAAATTCTCTACAAGCTTCTCCTCCGAAGGGTCTCTGAATTCCATAATTTTCGGGTCATCAAACAACAAGACAAGACAATAGCATGAGATTAGCATCGATCATTCCCAATCATACGAAGAAAAATGCAGGACATTCAAGGACTTAATCTCAGACACAAAATAAAACATGTTTTCCTGTTTCAATTCGCAACATCAAGAATTGGTATTGTCTTTTTCTTTTTGTTTCATGATGTTAGTCTAGTCCAGTCAAGCGTTTCAGAAGCAATGGACAAGAACGAGTAGTAATAGAAACAAACCTCCTGTATTTGTAATCACCTGAACAGAGAAAGAGAGAACAAACAGATCAATACAGGAAATACATTGCCGAAGCGAGTAGGGAAACATGTAATCCTTATGAAAGCATAGACATTGTGGGGAAGAAACACCAGATTCAGCTACCTATATCATGGAGAAGAGCTGCAAGCTCAACCTGCAAAGGGAGATCAATCAGCAGAAGAAATATTCACCAAAAGAAGAAATCCCCAAATTAAACTATGAGAATGCAGCAGAAAACGCCCATCAGAACTTAATTTAAACAAGACATTGTCACAACAACAAAACTTTCAGGAGACTGTAAATTTCGGAGAAATTGGCGTGAAGTGCAGAGATTAGGGTTTTGAGGGCGGGGTGTATGCGGAAAACTCACGATTTCCATGGAGTCGGGGTTAGCGGAGAGGCCTTCGTCGCGGGCGAGAGAGAGGGCGAGAGATCTGACCCTCCACACGTGCGAGGCGTCGTGTGAAGCATCGTTCCCTTTCATCACCCTCTCCACCATCTCCTCCGCCTTCTTCACCGTCGCCATCTCCAGTGAGAGATCTGATTTTCCCGGCGATTTTAAACCAATTCACTAGCCGCGTTTTATTCCAAAATTTGTGATCGATGATGATCTTAAACTTTAAAAAATTCACTTTTTCCATTAGCAGTAATAATAATATTACTTGTTGGTGAAAACTGATTCTATCATATATTTTATATTTATTATTTCACACAACTAATTTACTGAGAAACAAAAGCAGACGACAACATTAGAAACAAGCCGAACAACAGAAACAAAGCTGTTGGGTACAACATTTCTGCCAGAAGAAGAAGAAGAACTAATCTCTGAGTCGTATCAATGCCTTCAATCTCATTCCCTTTTGTCTTCCTCCACATCTCCATCTGATGATCCTCCTTTTTCGGCCGGAAAAGGTCTCGTTTCGGGCAGGTTCTCGGCTTCTTGGGAAGGGAACTGCGTCGGTTTTATGAGTGTTAGACTGTAATCATCCTTCTCGAATTCGCCATTCGCTTCTCCCGAGTATGCATACCTAAACACATGACAGCCGTTATCAGTTCTCCGTCCCTACACAGCGCTTGGTAGCCGAGAAAGAGAGATGGAAAGCAGAATGCAAGAAAGAAAACGAGGAAACTTTCCGTCGACCTCACTCAGCTTAACTAACTCAGTAACTGCCGGAACAGACACTTCACTTGCCTGTCTTGCTTGTTTCTACTTCTAGCTTCTCGTCTATCATCGTGTTTTAGAAGAAGGAAGACTCGGGATATAAGCTTTACCTGGTCGAATTCTGAGACGGGGCCCAGAGAACACAGATAATGGTAAGAAGTGAGAACGAGAGCAGCTGCCAAAAACCCGGGATGATCCAAGCGTTTTGCCAATGCTCATTGTACACGTCCTTCGACTTGAAATAAATCTGCAAAAATCAAGAGAGAAAAGAAACCCAACGAAAGTGAATAATCCCGGAATCTTAAAGCAGGCCTTTTTAAACTTGGTCAGGGGGAAATTCTGGTTTAGAATAGGCGAGTTTTTTGCGTAACGGTACGAGAATCGGAAGTCAATTTGTTATATTACCTCGTAGCAAATCCAACCCACGGAAACCAAAACAGCCACGGCCAAAGCGTTCGTGTACTTTCTGTATATGTCCAACTTAACCAACATCCTTCTTGCCTGTACGTTCATTTCAATGTCACCTCGGGTCGTATTCATCAACTAAGCAAATGACATAAGAGGGAAAAAATATCGGGGTACCTGAAGCTTCTTCAAAGTAGCGGAAAGCGACTTGAATATCCATATGATGAAGAAAGCATCCAATATCGCAACCGGGAGTGGCAAAAACAGCCGAGCCTTTCCCGAGAGATCGCTTACAGCACCGACATTTTCTATCAGTTCGAGAATTTCAGATGCTGCGAAGAAGGTTACACCAAGCATGATGACTTTCGATGTGAGGCCGCCAAGTGTGGGCCTGACAACACCATACCCCATCGAGACAATCAGGATGATGATACGAGCAACAGTTCGTTTAACATTACCGAATGTGACCGCCCAGATGGTTATATCTGTTGGTCGGATCCCGGTCTCGTTGAATTCCGCGTAATCGAAATACCAGAGAGCCATCTCAAACATTCCCAGTGTTATCACCAGAGTAATGCAATTCTGCAGCGGGAATACTTCTCTCCAAAATCTGGCGTACTGCAAGAACCAGAAGATTCCAAGAACCACGAAAGCAAGAGACATGAACCCGTAAAAGTACATCAGTGGAGCCATTCTACCGGGCAGATGCCCACCTGGGTTTTTCCAAATGGTTTTCCCCTCGACGACTAAATCCCTAAGATCCAGATCACAATGGATAAAATACAAGTTGTACATTCCAGTCCTAGTGATCTGTACCAACCTCGACGGCAACAAAGCAGACAGCTCGTTCTCGCCAAAAGTAATACCAAACACTAGAGGCCAGTTCGAGTCGTGAGCAGAAGGACGGTAAATGATATCTCCATGTGAGCAAACACCGAGTTTCGCCAGATCTGAAGTACAACAGACAGCTCTTTGCCCACCATAAGCTGACCCTCCTATGTTCTCACGGTCCCCAACCTCGAAAATCACGGCATGGATAGGCAATGTGGATCTGTTAGAGATTTCCTCCGGCCTCCGGAATATTATCTTCTCGAAGCTGTTGATACACTTGCCATATTAGACCAACACTAAGAGTCTAAAGTTAGCAACTTTCACAAGCAAGCTAAAGAATGTAAATTGCTCTTGAGCACTTGATCCACCATAAGTGCAGAAAACAGTCTATAATCAGCTGAAATTAGCTCGTAATGACAGAGAATTTACTTGTTCATCTATGAGATCCGACTCCTGATTCAATTCCTTGAACAAGTTCTAAGGGCAAATTCCGCAAACACTTCACGAGTAATCGAAATTCGACATCAGATCTCGGGACCCTAATCGAAGAATCAACACAAGCATCCCCAGAATCGAGGACCCAACGAGGGAATCGGGATCGGAGAGTGAAAATTACCGGATAAAAGAAGCAGAATCGGAATCGGAATCAGAACCAGAAGTGAAGTTGTCGGTGAGCGATGAAGAGTAGATGCCCTCGCTGCCGCCATGGAAGACAAAGGCGTTGCCTTTGGACGTGAATCTCTCGTTTCGATACTCATGCACAGAAGCTTCGATCAGAGTAACGAAAGAAGAAGAAGACGCCAAGCACATCATAAGAAGAAAACGGAGCCACATTGGCACCGACTTCCCGCAGAGACCCCTAAAGCAATTTTCTACCTTTTCAGGTATACGGATAGATTTGGAAGAACTTGCGTAAATCATGTTTGTTTTGGTTAATTATTGCAAAGGGATTTACTATGAATAATTTATTTTCGTTATTGCTATGGAAATAAAATATGCAATATTATGTTGGATACTTTATAGTAACCATAGAGAGAGAGAGAGAGAGAGAGAGAGAGAGAGAGAGAGAGATGAGAGGAAGAAGAAGAAGAAGCGGAAGAACACAAAGGTAGTGTAATGACGATTGACGACTGAGGGAGCCGGAGGCTGTGACTCTGGAGATGTATCTCACGGATGTCAAAGGCTTTAAGATCCACCCTGTCCGAAGGATCCCAATGCAGTAGTTGGGGGATTTTTACCCAAATAACCCACTTGTTCGCACCTATTTCAGCGTACACCACCAAAAAAAAAATTTTAATTTTAACCCATTTTTCGGTTGAAAAAGTTCGAAATACCTTTTCGTTTTATTTTTTGCGACCTTATTACGACTAACCTATAACTCATATACAACTAAAATAAGACAGATAATTTTTTTGCCACCTTTTTTAGAATCAATTGTAACTATATTTAGAATTAATTACGAAGTCGTAATAACGAAGTTATTTTCGAACGGATAAATATCGTGTATTTATTAAGGGTAATTTCATCTTTTCAAAGGAAAAAAATGTATTATGTTTTTGGTGGTGTGCACGTAAAATAGATGCGACCCAAGTGGGTCATTTGAGTGATTTTCTCAGTCGTCGGACCCGTAATACTCCAACTCCGACAGAAGGTTTGATCTTAAGCTGTCTTCGCTACGTCTTACTCTAACAACAAATTTCAGTCACAATTTAGATGAAAATGAGTTTAGAATAAGCTTATTGAAGGTAAATTAATTCATTTAATCAAAATATATTTTTGTTTTTAAAATTTTATATAACTTACACTTGAATAACTTGTTTTTTTTCTTTGATTCTTCAAAAATTTTGTAAACAAATTAATGTTTCGTCACCGTGATTGCACTACCAAAGTTTTTGTTTTTAAGTTCTCCATAATTTACTTTATAAATCTTTTTTTATTGAATTTATAAATACTTTTATTTTGTCTCTTTCATATTTGCATTAATTTTTTCTATTCTAACGAAACTCGTACATTAATTCTATTTCTGATTACAATATCCGATAATATTATATATATATATAATATGTCATATCCAACATTTTCTTGGTACTTAATTCAGACACCAACCAATTTTACTTCAATCATCTAAAGAGTTTGTTTCTTAGAAAGCAAGCAAAAGCGAATTGAACAAAGAAGAAGAAGAAGAAGAAGAAGAAGAAAGTCTTAGTTCAGGTTACCCACCTGAAAATTACACAAGCCACATACATATATATACACATATGTATGTCCGAATGTTTGTATATAAATATCTCAGTTCCATGATGTTTCAAGAACATGTCTGGTTTCTGTTGGCCCAATGCCCAGGGATCCAAACATGCAAAAAAAAAAAAAAAGATGCCTCCTCCTTGTGAATTCCCTCCACAAACAGCTTCTGCAGAACAAGACAACAATGATCTTGCATGAGCGCTTCAGCATGAGATGAGATCTTAGAATGAAGAGATTTTGGTTTGTGGGTTTTGTTTATCATTTACCTTTACTTCAGTGAAATCTCTGCAAGAGCTCAAGAACAAAATAATGTTTCAGATTTCAAGAACAATGACTGCAATCAGAAGAAGAAGAAGAAGAAGATGCGAATCAGTTAATGTGTGTTGATTCTTGCTTTGTTTTTTGAAAAGGATATGATCAACTCACAATCGGAGTCTGTCTTGACCCATTTATGCCCGTCGACGTTACTTTTCTCGTTTTCGCCGATATTCTTCGAGACTTGTTGCTTGTCTTGCAAGTAATTCTTCGCCGATGTTGCCCTAGCGGTGGCTTGAGACGAGCTCATCTTCTTGTGTAGCACCATCCTCAAGAACTGCAATTTTTCACCAGAATCAATAACAAGGTGATAAGATCGATCCATATTTCTAAGTGAAAGTTCTCCGTATGTGTACCTTCTCCATTCTTGATTCTTGAAGGGTGTCTCTCAAGCCTGGAGCAGGAGAAGGGAGTGGGAATCCATCGGTGCAGACGAAAATCTTCTTGAGGAGATACGAGACGGAGGCTTTACCGATATCCATCTTCTTCTTCTTCTTCTTCTTCTTCCGATTGTTCACTGCCGAGATCTCTTTGCATCTACCGATAATAACGTTGATAGTCCTCTCGATATCTTCCTCTTCCTTACCATCAGAATCGGCAGTGCAGATCCTCCTATCGACCTCCAAGCTGGAAGGGCAGTTCAAGAATCTATCCAGCGGGAGATTGTTCGTGAGCTCCCTGTGGACATCGGACTTCCTCTTCTTAGTTCTCGTCAAGAGCTTCGTCAGCTCCTTCTGCAGCTTCCCGACCTCCTCGGGATTGAAGCCTTCTAGATCATCCGAGGAAGAAGGATCTTGATCTTGATCTTTATTGATATCTTTTTTATCCGTGCGGTTTCCGCCTTGAATCTCCTGAACCACGCCAGTGTTTGTACCAAATGTTCCAATAGCTAACAATCCGTGAGGCAAATCGCTGAACTCCGCCCTCGGCTCTTGCTTCCCGTGATCTGCAGACCGCACCGAAAGTCCATACATAAACTCCAAAAACATATATATTCAAGAAAGAAATATTAAAATGTATCGTCAAAAGAAGATATATATATATATATATATAGGTTTTTATAACCCGAAAACATGGTAATTAACTCACGAGAAGCTGCTGAGGAGGTGCTTGATCTGCCGTTCACCTGCTTCTGGTTTAGCTTGTTCTGCATCCACCCGAAGAACTGCACACAAGAACCAGACAAGACCAGAACATTTCAGACATTTTCATAATGGACCAAGCGATACGATGTATGATCATCGCGACAACAGTAACAGAACACACACACGAACCTTCATGTTTCAAGAACAGAACCGGTTTACTTCTACTGAGGAGAAGAAGAAGAAGAAGAAGAAGGAAACGAATATGAACTCGACTACTCGGAGAATCAAAGGGTAAAAGATGATCTCTTAAGGATTTGGGATGGGCTTCGGTTGATGAATTTGATGGGTTCAAGTTCCCAAATTCACGGCCTCCTTCTTCTTTTATACAACTCATGCAACGTAAATCCCAATGCAAACGCCCCAAGAACATTCTTCTTCTTTTTTTTATATATAAAAAAAAATGGCGCATTGGAGAGAACGTTGCGGCTTTGATGGCGGTTCATACACCGTGAGTTGGCTCCATTGGATCATAAACAAATCATATGAATCCCTAGAAATCATTGAATGGTCAATACGCTGACACGAAGTGGGCTTCGCGGATTTCGTTTATATATAATCATATGATCACGTTTCAGAAATAAATAAATACAAAGTTGAATCTAACCGAATATATAATATTTATATTTGAAGTTTTGTATTCATTATAATTTTTGTTTTTGAAAATTGAAGATGTACACGTGTTAGAAGACAAAGGTTCGTCTTTTGTCGGTACAGTTCTACTCCCCAAGGGGTCGGGTTGACTTTGTCAACGGCAACCATCCTTCTCATTCGTCGTTTTAAATTAAATTTAAGGAAATAAAAACAGGATTCATGTTTATGAAAATAAATAAATAAAAGTGCGAACTATGAGTTTCAATAATAGAACAAAATCTTCTGTAAAATAATCTAACAAAATATAATGCCAAAAGAAGTGTGGTCAGCAAAATCTATGGTGTTAAAAATGTTAATAGCTATATATAATCATATTTTATTATGAACTAACCTACTAATACTTCATCCATGGGAAAGAGATAAACAAAGGTAGTGTTAAGAAACTCCCATTTATATGATTCTCCAACATAAATATTTTAATACTTTTTTATAATATTTAATAGTGTAAAACCTATAAAGATTGTTAAATTTGTTAAATAGTGCAAAATAAATTTCTAAACTTTTCATTTAAAAAAATTATTCTCAAACTCGCAAAATGTGTCATTATAATTTTCAAACTTATAACACGTGTCATTATAATTTTCAAACAGATTTTCAAATCAATATCATCAAGATTTTTTCTAACACCAATCAATAAATTTGAGAATTATAATGACATATTTTGCGAATTTGAAAATAAATTTGTTAAGCGAAAATTTTATACAAGAATTTATTTATTACTATTTTATAAATTAATTTTTTTTATGGGTTTTATTCTATTTAGATGTTTTCTATCCGAATTATGAGAATCTAAACGATTAAGAATATGGATAATGGAAATAAAATTATATAAGAGAGATGGAGAGAAACTAAAGTATTTGGTCATGTATAGAATAACCCATAGATTATACATATAATTAAGTAGATAGTTATAATAAATAATCATTAAAAAAAGGTGGAGATCGAGAAATTCAAAATAGCTTTTCATGTTACCAAATGAACTAACATCATTGGAGGAACCCATCTTCTCGGTCTCCATGAAGCTTTGTTTTTACTTCAAGTAGTTGCTCTTTTTCTTAATCCCTTTGGATTATAAACCATTAATCAACAGTATCTTTACTAAATCACGATTAATTAAAAATTAAACATGATCCGAATGTCCGTGGCCACGTAACTCAACATGCATCCATCAATTAAAACGAGAAAAAAAATCAAATGAGCGATTTTGAACTGAATGTTCTAAAGGTGGTTTAGTTAGGGACCACTTAAACAGAGATTACAAGATTAATATGTGGTTAATATCGTTATTACGTTGCCCTAATCACAGTTTTTTTGTTGAACAGTACACGTGTAAGGAATCTAGAAAATATTCAAATAAAAGCGAGGATATTTATTCGTTTTTATCGAAGATCAATCGTCATGGAATTCGTCAGCGTGCAATTGAAATTTGTGTTTTATACGATTCATGCGCTCTAATAATAACATTATGTATTTATTTTGGTTAGCATGAGCATCTCATGAATATTGGAAAAGAGAAAAATACCTGAAAATTTCTAAACTTGTAATTTGGTGTAATATTAATTCATGGATTTATAGGTATGTCTATTTATTCTCAAACTTGTATTTTTTAACACAGTAATTTCTAAATTTGTTTAACAGTTGCATAATAGTCCATACCACTAATTGACCAAAGCAATATTTAGGAATTACTATGTTCGAAAATTCAAGTTTAGAAATTACTATGCTCAAAAATACAAGTTCAGAAATTACTATGTTCAAAAATGTAAGTTTGGAAATAAATAAGCACACCTATAAATTCATGAATTAATATTACACCAAATTACAAGTTTAGAAATTTTCAGCTATTTTTCTCTATCGGAAACAAATAAAAATCGTCATCTAACCCGTCACCATGCAAAGTATACGGATAGATTTGGAAGAACTTGCGTAAATCATGTTTGTTTTGGTTAATTATTGCAAAGGGATTTACTATGAATAATTTATTTTCGTTATTGCTATGGAAATAAAATATGCAATATTATGTTGGATACTTTATAGTAACCATAGAACTTTCGACCAATATTTTGTATAAATTTGTATCCATCGAAAGAATGTGTCATTCGTAAATAATGTAGAAATTGAGCATATAAAAATATATGTTGATAATTAGCAAGATAAACAACGAGAACTTTTGAAGTTTTCATAGGGTGGATTCAGAAAATCAATGCCATAATAAGAGTAGGAGGATCCATGCTTAAATATTTTTTTTAGTCAGTTATCTAACAAAATAAATTATAAGATGCGATCCATGCATAGTAATATTGAAAAATAAAATAAAAAAATTAAATTAGAAAGAAAGAACAAAACATAAAAGAATATGAACACTTTTATTATTACATCTCTTTTTTCTTATTACATTACAATAAAAATGATTCATACGTTTATAGGAAAAGTAATTAAAAAAAACAAGAAAATAAAGATACGAGAGAAACAAATGAGACAAAATATAATTCATACGATATATATTTTATTCTTAGTTGATATTATGACTTTAATTATTATCAATCAGATCAAATCTTTATATTTTATTTTTATTTCAACATTGTCCCTCAAGATTGATTTTGAAAGAATTCAAAAATCAATCTTGAAAATAAAACAAAATGATGAAAAACTTTATTGTTATTAGAACGATCCATAGTCACCAAATTTCATTCATTTAGCGAGTATTAACATTTTTCAAATCACTTCGCTTAACTTTAAAGTTTTAGCTTTAATTGTTTTTGTCATACCATCTTGCTTGATTTTAGAGTTTTTAGTTTTGACTTCTTTTTCGTCATATCGCATCGTTTGAATCTGGTTTTTTTACCCCATTTGAAGAATTTGGATATATGAACATCCAAACGCAAAAGAAAGAAGAGATTATAAAATAAAAAAAATATAGTTCAAATCGCAACGTTGTTCTGATACTATGGAAATTAAATTAGAAAGAAAAAACAAAAAAGAAAAGAACGGAAATATTATTGTTACATCTGTTCTTTCTTATTATATTACAATGAAAATAATTTATAAATTTATAGAAAAAGTTATTGAAAGAAACAAGAAAATAAAGATACGAAAAGAAATAAATAAAGCAAAATATAATTTATATGATATATATTTTATTTTTAATTGATATTATGCCTTTAATTATTATCAATCATATCAAATCTTCCATATTTTGATTTTATTTCAACGAGTAATTCATCATAATTGTGTGTATGTGTATATATATTTGACAAGAGTAAAATGTTAATGGTTTTATGGTAAATATGATCGTGCATGGGAGTAGTTGTCCCAAAAGCATTATACTGCTACAATTTGGCTCTTTTCACGTGAAGCGTTTTATGGTTATCAATGATATACGAAGCCTAAATTCTAAAATAGAAAACCTCGTCGTAGAAGATGGATTGGAATAGAGGGAATTCATGAAGTGTGTAGAAAAAGGAGGGTGTTGTCTACGAGAGAGAGAGAGAGAGAGAGAGAGAGAGAGAGAGAGAGAGAGAGAGAGAGATCACAGGTTGAGAAGAAGAAGATCGAAGACCGAAGAAAATGTTGAAAATGAAAGGGCAAAGGGCACGTGACTGTGAATCTTACAAGGTCTCGTTGTGTTTGGAAACATTTCCATAAATACCAATGCTTTCCATTTCGGGAAAGTTTGCTTGCTTTTCTCTCTCTCTCTCTCCAACGCGAGAATTTTTGTTTTTGTTAAACAAAAAAAAAAAAAGGGATGGCAGCAGTGGCCCTCTTTTTCATTGGATCGCAAAGATCTTCTTTCACTTTTAGATTTATTATCTTTGATTTGTACTCGATTAATTTAGATTTAGTTTTTTTATTTTTTAATAATCATCATATTTATTCAGTTTTTTATTCAATTCAGCTGGAATTTATTAAGTTCTTTTTGTTTATTAAACAAATTATTTATTTTTTAAATAAAAATTATTTTTGTTCTTTTTTATACATGATTATGTATTAATTTACTATAAAACTCTTTTCTTATTCGAAAAAACTCTCGGAGTTCCAAGAATTCTCTTAATCAAATGAAGATTTTAGAGAATTGTAAAATATTTATATTTTAGAGAAAACTGTTATAAATTTAAAACTACTTACAAGATAATTTTATCCTGGTAAGATTGTATAAAACACAAAACTCAATTTAATTCTACATCGACAAATTATGTGTGAATTTTTGTTTAAAACAAAATCATAAATCAGAGATTTTAGGTAAAATTCTGTTTAAATTTTAGAATCTTACATCGACGGATTCTATGAATCTAAATGTGAAATATAATTATCTTCTTGTTATGTAGATAGATCGAAATAAACAGGTATACCAAAACGAAAAACATAGACATAAATATACAAAAAGTTATGGGCAAATATTTTTTATTAACATATGTTGCACTCAAATTGGAGAGATAAATAGTTTAGTGACCAATCTAAACAAGATATTAAGATAGAAATGCAAAAAAAAAAAATTCTTTTTTAATCATGAAATTTAGGAACTCTAAATATTAAACACAAAATATAGGGATGATAAATAAATATAGGCTATATATCTACAAAATGAATGTACTAGCTTGATTACACCATTGAATTTCAAGACTAAATTGTCAGTACTAAATTTTAACTATGGCGCTGGTAAACTTTCGGATCATAAAAAAAAAAATTCTAACTAGGGTTCTGTTTTAATATCTCGAAAAAAAATAAGAATCATGTTATATATTAACCGTACAAGTTTATGTTTGCTATTGTCTATTATAATTGGTAACGGAGAATAATAAATGAGACCCAAGTCCATATCAACTGGGCCTTCTGTATTTTATCCAATATGGCACAAAATCCTAACATTCAAGTATCGCTACATTATTTCTGTATATTATAATCGTATTTTGGTATTTTATATCCTTTTCTATGAGATTTTTTCTAGACAGCAAATTTAATTATTTGAAAAAACTTCACCACTATAACTGAGGTAAAATTCAAGTTCCCGTGGCCTTGAAAGAGCTATTTGGGATATATAGTTGATGGAAAATAAAATTAACTCGAAATCAATTTTAATATCTAGTTAGTCGATAAATCCTTCTGTGAGTATATACATATATATATATATATATATATATATATATGTACTCACAAACCTGCAACTTAGAATTATAAGTCTAATTGGATTAAAAAAAAGTCTAATTTGGTATAGTTCTCTATAACCATTAATTTAACTCATCCATCAAAATGTATAATTAAATATTTCCACCGAGAACCTTAATATCAAAAACGGTCTGCAAGTCATAATACATATATATATATATATATATACACCGATATATAGTTTCATTGTAATTCATTTGGAAAAAAATATTATTTTTTGAATAACTATTTGAATATAATATATATATATATATATATATATATATCATTTTAATATCCTACTGATGCAAATTCGTTGAATAAGAGAAAAATCTAAGCGAATATAACATATTAAAATCCAAAACATTGACAAGACAGACCCCAAAAATAGAAGATATTTTTTATAGTATTCACTTTAGATTAAATAAAACCTTTCATTTCACAGTTGTAATAAAATTCTTATTACTCAATAAAATTTAAAAAAAAAAATTTAAAAAAAAATTATTCCACAAAAAGAAAATTAAAATTTTCTTTTTTCTCTACAAGAATTTATTCATTTTATAATTTATAAAAAGTCGCATCGATAGTTTACTTTCTTATGTAGCATATTTTTCGAAGATGTTCAGCAACGGAATTCGTCTGACGCAAACATAAGTTTTCAAACAGAGGTGATGGAGAAAAACGGTGCGTATTGAGTAAAAGAGACATTCAACAGGGGGATTTACAAAAATGACTTTAAATGTCATTTTTACTTCAAGGGTGACCTTGAAAATTTGATAATTCCAATTTTATCCTTGAATATAATAATTACTTTTTTTATTATTATTTTATTCAGGAGACTTTAATTCGTTTTCGAAAAAACTTAGTATTTCTCTTATCCGGTTTAATGTTTCTTCTAAAAATGGGAGCCAATGTCCGTTATAATTATCTTTCGATGAACGTTTTCTGAAGTATTCAACTTTTATTTCTTTTATTGTAATTAATTTATTTAATTCTGTAATTATATTATTAATTTGTTCTTTTTCTATTATT
>NW_010964598.1:693610-696025 GCF_000463585.1 Tarenaya hassleriana | reverse complement strand
AAATCATCTGGAATCTCATAATCTGATACATCATCTCTTGGAGGCAATTCTCCCTTTGCTACTCCAAGGTGTATTACTGCCTGTGACTGTATAATCTTATCATTTCCGAAGATCGGGATTGAACTCTTAATCTTCATGAAAATAGTTCTTTCCTTCGCGAATCGTTCAAAGTAATTTCTGATAATTGGTTTCATCTTTCGTGGAAATTCTTCGAATATTCTCATCGAGTCAGTGTAGATACTGCCGACTAGTCCATGTTGAAGGTAATCGAAGGCTAGTAATGGGTTGGCTTCTCCAATGAAGATAGCCTTTGGTCCGGTTCTGGTCATTTTTGGGTAAAAACCCATGGTAGTGTGTTTTTCCTTGTAGTCCACCAGAGACGCCCAGTAGGACTGATACTTCTCGAGGGTTACCTTTTTCAGGGCCTCTTTTTCCTGTGTGGTTGGTATTTGGGCTATTTTGGGTATTTTCATTGAGGGTAGTTGTGCCCTTGGTTCAACTGGTTGTTTTTGGGCCATGGTTTTGTATGATTCGTTCAAGGCTTTTTGGGCTTCTTCTTTGGTTTGGAAGGTCTGGTGTAAGACTTTCTTTCCGTTGGTATGTTGCGAAAATATCGCATAATCTACGTATATTTTGGGCCATGGTTTTGTATGATTCGTTCAAGGCTTTTTGGGCTTCTTCTTTGGTTTGGAAGGTCTGGTGTAAGACTTTCTTTCCGTTGGTATGTTGCGAAAATATCGCATAATCTACGTATATTTCTCTGAATGGTCCACTAAAGATAGCGTACCATTTGTTCGGTTTTTCTTCCACCTTGATGTCGGTAGGAAGTGTTACCTTATCTGATTCTTTTTCTTGTTCTGATTTTTGATCTTCTACCGGTGTTCCACCAGTTGCTTTTATGATAATGTTCAAAGATTTGATCAGCTCCCCCCTCTCCTCAAAGAGTTTTGAGAGATTTTCTTGAATCATTTTAATCTGATTGTCTTTCTGACTGATCTGATTCTGAATTGTCTTGATTATCCCTTCCATTCTCTTGTTAGAGTGTCTGCAAAACAATTATTTGCGGACTTAATATATTTAATATATGGTTCAAATTGATGTAATTCTAATTGCCATCGAATTAATCGTCCTTTTTGAAATTCTGGTTGAATTTTATATCTCCAGAATCCTGTTACGTATTGTGAATCAGTTCTTAATTCGAACCGTGTTTGTAATAAATCAATTTTCCATTTCTTTAGAGTTCGAAGACAAGCAAGTGTTTCGAGCTCATGAATTGGATAATTCATCTCAGTTTTTGAAAATGTTCCTGAAATATATTTGCATAGTATTGTATTTTGTTTTTCGGTTTTTGGTGCTTCATTATTATTGGTACGACCGTATTGGTCAAGATGGAGTAATTCTTTTCCATCTTTTATTGCTAACATGCATCCTGCCCAAACATCTTTGGATGCATCTGTTTCAATAATCAGAAAGTCTTTGGTCGTTGGATTATATAACTTTGGTAGTATCTTTATATTCTCTTTTGTATAAATATTATGATATCATCAATGTATGCTAGGCAATATTCTTCTAATCCACGGAGATTTCTATCCATGAATTGTTGATACATTGTTGGTGCTTGTTTTAATCCGAATGGAAGAACATTCCATTCATAATGTTTTTGTGGGGGGCATGAGAATGCCGTTAATGGCTTTGTTTCTTCTGATAATCGAAGCTGCCAATATCCTGATTTAGCATCAAGACTGCTAAACCAATTTTTTCCTTTTATTCTTTCGAGAATATAATCTTTTCTTGGTAATTTATAACTATTCCCAATAGTTGCTTCATTTAATTTTTTATAGTTTATTACCATTCTTCTTTTTCCTCGTTTTATCTCATTATTATTTTCTACGTAGAAAGCTGGAGCCGAATGTGGACTCGTGCTTTCTCGTATAATACCTTTATCTAGTAGTTATTTACATTCTTTGGTGAATTCTTCCACATCTCTGTGGGTATATTGCATTTTATTTGGTACATTAATTTCATCTTCGGGGTTTTTTAGTTTTATTACTATTAATTCTTCAT
The DNA here is from genome assembly GCF_000463585.1 of Tarenaya hassleriana. Classification (NCBI taxonomy): domain Eukaryota; kingdom Viridiplantae; phylum Streptophyta; class Magnoliopsida; order Brassicales; family Cleomaceae; genus Tarenaya; species Tarenaya hassleriana. The sequence goes on along the minus strand of NW_010964598.1, from coordinate 693,961 downwards.
TTGTATTTTTTATATCTAATGGGTTATCACTACATATTTCATCAAGTTTTTGTTCAATATGAGTCATACTTATAAATGTTAGTCTGTTTTTTAAATCTTCTATAATAGATTTTATTATTTCATTTTTTGTTATTATTTTTGTCGTAACTAATTCTGATTTTTGGTTTTCTATTTTAGGTGCTTTCAGGCTGACCGTTTTTATTCTCTGTATAAATGGTTGATATAATTTTAGAAAATTATTTCCTATAATTATATCTAGTCCGGAATCGTGTTGATATATTGTTTTTGCTGGAAATATTTTAGTTTCTATAATTATTGATACGTGTTGAGCCACATACCAGATTTCATGAG
>NW_010964598.1:692318-693567 GCF_000463585.1 Tarenaya hassleriana | reverse complement strand
GGTTTCCTGATTTTAGTATTTTTCTATTCATTTTCTGAATCGGATGATTCAGTGGTATATGCATATATTTCGATGTCAGAGTCAAACTCTGAATCTGATTCGATTGGTTCAAAGCCCATATCGTATGCTATTCGTAGTATTTCTGTTTCTTTTTTCTTTCCTTTTTTAGGACATTCATTTGCATAATGTCCCTCTTCTTGGCATAGCCAACATTTACAATTCTTTTTCTTAGAAGGGCAGTATGTGTCCTTCTTACCATAGTTTTTCTTTTTGTATTGTTTTCTATTCCTGAAATATTTTTGTGGTATATATTTTTGTTTCTTGTATTTTTTATATGGAATTTTTCTCCATTTCTTTTTCTTATGTTTTTGGCGAATAGGTTCACAACCATATTTGCCTATTTTTCCTGGTATTGCACCACAACATAATTTATCGATTTTTGCCTCTTGTTTTCGTTTTTCTTGGTTGCATTAAAATAAGTGCCAATCTTTTAAGGTTGTTATTCTTCCTCCCAAAGTATTGGGGGTTTGTCCCTCGTTTACTTTATTTTGAAATATAGTTTTTACTTCTTCTGATATTGATAGCGGTAATTTATCAAAGAATAATTCTTCGGCTACTATTTTCTTATCTGTCGCTAGTTGATAGTAATGATCTCTAAATTCGCAAATGAATGCTTCAAGATAGCACATGTTACAAATTCTAAGATTTACTATTTTCCATAGTGCTACTTCTGATATTTATGTTTCTCTTAATTGTGCGTTAGAAGTTCTTCCAAGGAATTCTTCTCCTATTACGTCAATTAGCCTAACAAATGTTTCCCATGCAGTTGATCTTAGAATTTTTTCTGCTTTTATTCCTGTTGATAATCCTATTAAGTAGTTGTATACTATTCCCGTTGTTTTATGTTCTAAGTAGCTTAACATTTCGTGAGGATGTAATTCTCTTAATTCCTTATTAGTTTGTATTAACAAACTTGTACGATTTTTCCAATCTTCTAGTGTTCTAGTTGGATTAATTTCGCAATCTAAATTTAATATTTCTGAGGATTTTATATTAAATGTATCATATTTTGGAATATATTCAAAAGGAACTTTTCTCCAATTGTTCCCTTTCGGAATATATTGATTTTGGTATAGTTCATATTCATGATTTTTATATCCTTGATATTCATCATGTGTTCGTTTTTTAGGTAATGTATTATTATTACTATTATCCCCCCTTTCTAGTTCGGTTTTTACTAGGAATGGGA
>NW_010964598.1:687587-691767 GCF_000463585.1 Tarenaya hassleriana | reverse complement strand
ATATTTAGTAGTAATTCTTTTATTTCAGCAGTTGTTTCTTTAATTATTTTTTCTATAGTTTCCTTCATGGTTTCTGTCATCCTATTATTGTTTTAATATATTCTTTTAATTCTTCAGAGTTTTGTTTCATTTCTTTAATGCTTTTTTCTTGTAGATATATTATTTCTTCTAATTTTTTGTTTATATTTTTAGTTTCATCTTGTTTTTCATGGTTTTGTTCGAATATTTTTATTAATTTTTGTAACTGATTTTCTAAATCTGATTTTATATTTTCAATATTTCTTTTTAATTCTTCGTGATTTTCTGGATTTTGATGTATGATTCCATAAGAAATCATTTCAACAATATTATTTAGGGTAAAACCTATTTTCTTTATTTTATTTCCGAGATTATGATTAGTATCATCATCAAAGATGGTACCAATATAATATCGACTTTGATTATGAAGATTTTTAGGTATTGTTATCACCTTTCCTTTATAAGGAAATCCAGGATAACATTCATCCTCATTGGTTAATATTAATGGTAATCCTTTCGAAAAATCAATTTTTTCGTTATCCATAATCGTTGCCTGGCTCTGATACCAAATGTAAATTGTCAAACTAATAGAAATTTAGTCAGACTAACAGAAATTTAGTCAGACTGGTTATACCGTTTGAATTGGTCATACCTCAAATTTTGGTCATACTAGTTGTTCTGGTATTTCCGTAATTTTATTAAAAATATTGGTTTTTTGGGAAACCCTAGAGATTCTAAGGTTATGGCTGTTGCTCTTGTCATTTTTAAGGTTATTTTTGTTATTTTGCCCATTCAACAAAGGCAATTGATTAATTTCGTTGGGCCAAGACTCAGGAATATAAATCAAAGGCGTCGTCTTCATCCTCTACAACTTTTCTATTTTTCTCAGTTTTTTCTCAAAAATTGTTTTCTTCCATTGTTGATTGAGCTTCCAAGATTTGTTTGAGTTAGCTCGGCTGTAATCTCCCTATCATCGTCCTAGTAGATTTGTCAGGTCTTACTTGGCCGCGAGTAGGATTCGAAGTGAATCTGAACACATTAAACTATGTGTGCACTTTCGATTCATCGTTCGCAATCGTTCGATAGTTCTCAGATCGTAACTGGGTGTGGGAGCGACAATTGGTATCAGAGCCCCGTTGGCGACAAGGAAATTCTTTGATATTCTGTATTCTCAGAATTCCAGATCAAGGTTTCAAGATTGTGACAAGGTTAGGGTCGCAAGAAAGGGGAGATCTCGATTGGGTTCAAAATTCAATTTGATAGGAATTGTCATCAATGGCTTCGGGATTATCGGTGGTCAAGCTAGATGTTGAGAAGTATGATGGCAAATCAGATTTTTCCCTCTGGAAAGACAATCTACGTGAGTCTTGAGATTCTTCGTCTTCATAAGGTTTTGAATGAAGACTACATATCAGGGGAAGTTGCACAGATCGGATTCAAAGGAGAAGAGTACTAAACTGGAGAAATCTACTGACAGTAGTTCAACAATAACTACGGAACATGGATCATCTCAGGAATTAAGATATAAAAATAGTAGGAAAGTTAGGAATATGATCTTCTTGTGTTTAACAGATCAGATAATGAGAAAGGTGAAGAATGAACAAACGACACATAGCATATGGAAAACCTTGGAATGGGAATACCTGTATAAAAGTATTCCAAGTAAAATGTACTTCAAAACAAAAGCTCTTTGTAGGGGTGGGGACGGGTCGAGTAACCGGATTTTTAGGGAACCCGAACCTAAACCCGAAAAATAACATATTTTAAAACCCGAACTCGAACCCGAGTTTTCGGATACCCAAAGTGTATTACTCGTGAGATAATTTTCGGGTACCCGCGGATACCCGAACCCGAAAAATTTTAATTATTTAAAAAAAAAATATAAATTTATAGATTTTATACAAATAATTCATAAAATTAATGAAAATAATTAAAAATATTTATATTTAAAATGATTAGATAATAAAATAATAGTTTATATATATATATATATATATATATAAATATAAAAATTCAAGCTGATATTTTTATTAATTTTAAAAATTTTAAATAAATAATATTTATTTTTTATTATTCAGGTATCCGCGGGTAATTATCCGATCCGAAAATGTAAACCCGAACCCGAACCTGAATTTCAGGTTTTAGATATTTTAAAACCCGATCTCTATCTTATAGCACGAGTATTCGATTTTCGGGTATCCAACCCTCGGGTCGGGACGGGTACCCGATTTCCGGATAATTTTGTCCACCCCTAGCTTCTTTGGGTACAAAATGGATGACAACAAGAACATGGAAGAAAATTTAGATAACTTCCGTGGGTTGATAAACGATCTGAATAACCTTCAGATAGAAATATCTGAGGAAGATCAAACTATGCATCTTTTGAATTCTCTTCTAGATCGATATGAGCAACTCAAGAAAGGATGAGCTCACGATGAAGAGGTTACATCTGCACTGTATTCAAATGAGCCGGAGTTCAAGGCAAAAGGAAAGGTTAATATCGGAGAGGGTCTCTGGGTAAAAGGTAAATTCACCAAGAAAGGTAATAAGAAACAAAAAGGAAAATTTCCTAAGGAAAAGCCTAAAGAGAAATCAGAAACAGGCTGTTGTTTCTACGGAAAAGAAGAACACTTTAAGAAAGAATGCAGAAACAGGAAAAGATTCATGGAAGAACTTTCAAAGAAATCAGGAGAAGTAGCAGCTGTTTCAGGGAAAGATTTCGAGATAGAGGTTTTGACAGTATCTGAGCAAGAACCATCAGATCAGTGGATACTCGATTCAGGTTATATCTTTCATATGTCGCCTCGCAAGGAATGGTTTTCTAAACTGGAATACATCGATGGAGGCACAGCGTTGATGGGTAATAATGGCTCTTGTGAAGTTAGAGACATAGGTGAGATTAAAATCAGGTTTCATGATGGAAGCATCAAAGTGCTAAGTCAGGTAAGATATATACCTGACTTAAAAAGGAATTTAATCTCACTTGGGTCCCTAGACAGGTTAGGGATGATTTACAGATCACAAAATGGTAAACTTGAGGTGTTCAAAGGTCCAAGACTCATAATGATAGGGAAATTGGAGGGAGGCTTGTATATACTACAAGGTGAAGCCATCGCAGGTGAATCTCAGATGGCAGATGGAAAGGAACAGGGAATGCGCTGGCATCAGAGACTCGGTCATATGAGTCGCAAAGGATTACAAATTGTAGCTCAAAAGGGACTTCTAGGAAAAACCAAGATCAGTGGCCTAGACTCGTGTGAGGACTGCATTTTGGGTAAGGCTCATAAATTGTCATTCCCAAAAGGCAAACATGTTCAAGAGAACAACTTTGATTACATTCACTTGGACTTATGGGGTTCATCAAATGTGACACCAACTTTTGGTAAGGCACAATACTTCATATCATTTATTGATGTTCTGTGGTTGTACTTGCTGAAAAACAAGGATGAGACCTTCTCTAAGTTTGTGGAGTGGAAGACAATGGTGGAAACGCAGACTGAACGGAAGGTTAAACATCTAAGAACGGATAACGGCTTAGAGTTTTGTAACCATTACTTCGACCAACATTGTAGAGAACACGGAATTAAGCGTCACATGACCTGCACATATACGCCACAGCAAAATGGCGTCGTAGAAAGAATGAACAGAACGGTGATGAACAAGGTTAGAAGCATGCTTTCGGATTTGGGTTTAGGACAGGAATTTTGGGGAGAGGCAGCAACTACGGCAGCATATCTGATGAACCTCTCACCCTCAAGTGCCATTGATCTGAGAATACCAGCAGAAGTATGGTATAACAGAGAACAGTCATTTAAAGAGCTGAAAAGGTTTGGATGTGTGGTGTATGTCCATACGAATCAGGGCAAGCTACAACCTAGAGTGAGGAAATGTATCTTTGTGGGCTACCCACAAGGTGTAAAAGGGTTTAGAATCTGGCTTCTAGAGGAAAGGAAGGTAGTGATAAGCAGGGATGTCATCTTCAATGAAAACCAGATGTTCAAAGATATTGAAAATACAAAGAAACAAGCCTCAGTGGAAGTAAATCAATCACGAGAAAGGACAAGGTTCGAAATCATGAATCTACCTACAGACAAATCTCACTCAGCTCAAGGTAAAAATAACGATCAACATCAAAGTGGAGCTGAGGGGGGGGGGGGAAATC
>NW_010964598.1:683684-687530 GCF_000463585.1 Tarenaya hassleriana | reverse complement strand
GGGGGGGGGGGGGGGAAATCAGTTATGGAATGAACTGACAACAGAACAGGAAACTGAAGATGAAGGAACACAAGAAACAGAAGATCAACATACATATGCAAGTAGCCTACAGGACTATCAGCTAGCCAGAGATAGAGACAGAAGGGAGATTCATCCACCCAGAAGGTTTAGAGAAGAAAGCACACTCTCATTCGCATTGACAGCAGCAAACGAACTAGAAATGTATGAACCAAATTCATATGTACAAGCTCTACACACTAAGGATCGGGAAAACTGGCTACAAGCTATGCAAGATGAGATGCACTCTTTGCAGAAAAACAGAACATGGCTATTAGTTAATCGACGTGAAAACCAGAAAGTTATAGGTTGTATGTGGGTTTTCAGAAGAAAACCCAGAATTCCCAGAGTGAAGAAGCCTCGGTTCAAGGCTAGATTAGTGGCTAAAGGATATTCACAACGAGAGGGGATAGACTACAACGAGATATACTCGCCGGTGGTCAAACACGTAAGTATTAGACTACTGTTGTCCTTAGTAGCCATCAAGAACTTTGAACTCGAATAGCTCGACGTCAAGATAGCCTTTCTACAGGGGGAATTAGAGGAGCAAAATTTTATGGATCATCCAGAAGGTTTCGAAATCTGTGGAAAGTCGGAAAAAGTGTGCCTACTCAAGAAATCTTTATATGGTTTGAGATAGTCCCCACGTCAATGGAACTTGAAGTTCAATAGTTTCATGATCCAGCAAGGGTTTACTCGCAGTAAACATGACCTCTGCATGTATTTTAAACAAGGTAAAGAAAGTTCCTACATATACTTACTTATATATGTAGATGACATGCTTTTGGCTACAGGAAAAAGACAGAATTACAGGAAGTCAAGGATTTACTAGCAAGACAATTTGAAATGAAAGATTTAGGCGAGACAAAACCGATATTGGGCATTGATATAACAAGAAATAGGTCAGAAGGAACCTTGGCATTATCACAGAAGGGGTACCTCCAAAAAGTTCTGAGTAGCTTCGGAATGTCAGAAGCAAAACCAGTTCAAACATCAATGGGAGCTCACTTCAGACTCTGCCGTACAAAGGATGATGAGGAAGCTCTCGACCCAGACACAACTCCATACGTCAATGCAGTAGTAGGCATCATGTATGTGATGATAGGGTCAAGACCGGATTTAGCTTACTGCGTAGGCTTGGTGAGCAGATTTATGTACAGACCTAACAAAGATCATTGGGCATCAGTAAAATGGATACTAAGATACATCCGAGGAAGCTTAGATCTCAAATTGGTCTACACAGGAAATGATGAAAGATTCGGAATTACAAGATATTGCGACTCAGACTTCGCTTCGGATCTCGACCGAAGAAGATCAATAACATGGTACGTTTTTACATTAGGTGGGAACGTAATCAGTTGGAAATCATCGTTACAACATGTAGTTGCGCTATCTACAACAGAAGCAGAATACATGGCCTTGGCGGAGTCATTCAAAGAGGGTTTATGGCTGAAAGGTTTGTCATAAGAGCTCGGAATCGAACTTGAACCTGTGAAGATCCATTGCGACTCTCAGAGCGCCATTTGTCTGGCGAAAAACAACGTCCATCACGAAAGAACCAAATACATTGATATCAGGTTGCATTTTTTGAGGGACATTGTGGCAGAATCAGGTGTTGAAGATCAAATCCGAAATAAATCCAGCAGACATACTCACCAAAACCCTACCTATAGGCAAGTTCAACGAGGCGTTGAACTTGCTGAATGTAACTGAGTAGGAAACTCAGTAGATACCAAGTAAGATGCTACAAATCCACGAAAGACAGGACACCATTACCGAACAAGGTGGAGTTTGTCGAAGATATTCAGCAATGGAGTTCCTCTGACGCAAACAGAAGTTTTCAAACAAAGGTGATGGAGGAAAATGGTGCGTATTGAGTAAGTTGGATAAATAAGAAGAAGGGTAAAAGAGACATTCGACAAAGACAATTGATTAATTCCGTTGGGCCAAGACTCAAGGATATAAATCAAATGTGTCGTCTTCAACCTCTACAACTTTTCTATGTTTCTCAGTTTTCTCCCAGAAATTATTTTCTTCCATTGTTGATTGAGCTCTCAAGATTTGTGTGAGTTAGCTTGGCTGTAATCTCGCAATCATCGTCCTAGTGGATTTGCCAAGTCTTACTTGGTCGTGAGTAGGATTCGAAGTGAATCCGAACACGTTAAATTCTGTGTGCACTTTCGATTCATCGTTTACAATAGTTCGATAGTTCTCATATCGTAACTTGGTGTGGGAGCGACAATATTATATTTATTATATAATTATAATGTAATCTGTATGGCTCAATTTTAAATTCTAAATTTTGGACTAAGGCTCGCAATTTCTCTCTTCGTTTTTTTCTTAAGATTTGGCATCAAGAGAATAATCGAGAACACGAAATGCATATATAACTACAACTAAATACGGTCCATTAATATGCTCTAGATTGTAATGTTTTTGTTATTTCTTTTAAAATTTTATAGTCGGAATATTTTTTTTTTTAGAAACCTGTAAATTATTTAACGATTAAATTTTTATTGCCCGTCCTTGCGTGCGTATACTAACTCATGTTTCACTTGGATTTATATTTTAGAACATATGGTTGGAACCTAAGGTGGTTTTTTATTTAAGAAAAAAATATATTTTATTTACTCCTATTTTCCCTCTTATAAAAGAATTATTCCACACAATTATTTCATTTCAAAAATATTCCAAGATATACGTATAATGAATTAATTGTCACGGTCTGCTACCAGCCTACCACCCACTATAAAAGTTCAAACATATGTTATATCTATAGACTATAAATTTCTACCATCCATTTATAATATACTCTTGAAAATATTTTTAAATACTAGATTTAGAAATTCATGTATTTAGTATTTTTTTTTTATATTTGGCAAGATTTGTATTTAAGTTTTTAATTTTGTTTCTTTAAATAATAAATCAGTCAATGCACACATTACTACGACCGGTAATTTCCTTGGATAAGGGAGTATTAGAAAGTAGAAACGCATATTTTGAATTGTGAATTTATATGTTTCGAACTATTAAATCATCGTAACAAAAACACATTTTTTATAACTTTTTTTTAGGGAGTTAAAACTTTGAATTATATCACGCAACCACGAGGGGTTGTAATTCCAATCCTATCAGCATAAAGTAACTCGGACATGACAGATAGGGGAGACTCAAAGACCGTCAAACCGATAGGCAAATTATGTCCCATAGAGGCGAATTGATCGGCACAGAAGTTCGATTCACGAAAGACATGAGAAACTGAAACTGTCCACTGTCTCGCACATATATATGATGTATTGCCTTTATGATTGAACCATCCACTGTGTTTAATATGTTCGAACTTTGGATCGCATACTTGATTATCCACCTCCACTATCACTCGATGCCATTCTCTTTCCCACACCAACCTCAATACAAGCAGAACTCCCCAAGCTTCCGCTCTAAACACTGTGTTTTAATTTGTCGTATATTGATATTATATACGCAGCGCGTAATTCATGGTGGGCCGTCCACGTGGCGGTTGGTGATTAGCTGAGTTAGGTCAAATAAAAACAAACCCGAATCGGCCGGAGTCGATAAGAATTTTTTTTCCCTGAGTGAGCTTTGTTTGGTTTTAGAGGTGGTCGGCCTACTCGCCAGCTGGCGCTATCCAGATGGACGGCCTTGATTTAATGACTGAAATCAAGGATCTGTCGTGGGACATGCCATCCCTCCTTCCTTTAAAAGATCCAATCATTGCCCTTCCATTTTCCTCACCTCTCTCTCTCTCTCTCTCTCTTCCCCTCTCTA